>NC_079201.1:4730874-4797089 GCF_029499605.1 Hyla sarda | reverse complement strand
CACACAGCTCTACACCATATACTATATACACACAGCTCTACACCATATACTATATACACACAGCTCTACACCATATACTATATACACACAGCTCTACACCATATACTATATACACACAGCTCTACACCATATACTATATACACACACACACAGCTCTACACCGTATACTATATACACACAGCTCTACACCATATACTATATACACACACAGCTCTACACCATATACTATATACACACACAGCTCTACACCATATACTATATACACACACAGCTCTACACCATATACTATACACACACAGCTCTACACCATATACTATACACACACAGCTCTACACCATATACTATATACACACACAGCTCTACACCATATACTATATACACACACAGCTCTACACCATATACTATATACACACACAGCTCTACACCATATACTATATACACACAGCTCTACACCATATACTATATACACACACAGCTCTACACCATATACTATATACACACACAGCTCTACACCATATACTATATACACACACAGCTCTACACCATATACTATATACACACACAGCTCTACACCATATACTATATACACACACAGCTCTACACCATATACTATATACACACACAGCTCTACACCATATACTATATACACACAGCTCTACACCATATACTATATACACACAGCTCTACACCATATACTATATACACACAGCTCTACACCATATACTATATACACACAGCTCTACACCATATACTATATACACACACAGCTCTACACCATATACTATATACACACACAGCTCTACACCATATACTATATACACACACAGCTCTGACACCATATACTATATACACACAGCTCTACACCATATACTATATACACACACAGCTCTACACCATATACTATATACACACACAGCTCTACACCATATACTATATACACACACAGCTCTACACCATATACTATATACACACACAGCTCTACACCATATACTATATACACACAGCTCTGCACCATATACTATATACACACAGCTCTGACACCATATACTATATACACACACAGCTCTACACCATATACTATATACACACACAGCTCTACACCATATACTATATACACACAGCTCTACACCATATACTATATACACACAGCTCTACACCATATACTATATACACACACAGCTCTACACCATATACTATATACACACAGCTATACACCATATACTATATACACACAGCTCTACACCATATACTATATACACACAGCTCTGCACCATATACTATATACACACAGCTCTACACCATATACTATATACACACAGCTCTACACCATATACTATATACACACACAGCTCTACACCATATACTATGTACACACAGCTCTACACCATATACTATATACACACAGCTCTGCACCATATACTATATAAACACAGCTCTACACCATATACTATATACACACACAGCTCTACACCATATACTATATACACACAGCTCTACACCATATACTATATACACACACAGCTCTACACCATATACTATATACACACAGCTCTACACCATATACTATATACACACAGCTCTGCACCATATACTATATAAACACAGCTCTACACCATATACTATATACACACACAGCTCTACACCATATACTATATACACACACAGCTCTACACCATATACTATATACACACAGCTCTGCACCATATACTATATACACACACAGCTCTACACCATATACTATATACACACAGCTCTACACCATATACTATATACACACAGCTCTACAGCATATACTATATACACACAGCTCTACACCATATACTATATACACACACAGCTCTACACCATATACTATATACACACAGCTCTGCACCATATACTATATACACACAGCTCTGCACCGTATACTATATACACACAGCTCTACACCGTATACTATATACACACACACAGCTCTACACCATATACTATATACACACAGCTCTACACCATATACTATATACACACACAGCTCTACACCATATACTATATACACACAGCTCTACACCATATACTATATACACACAGCTCTACACCATATACTATATACACACAGCTCTACACCATATACTATATACACACAGCTCTACACCATATACTATATACACACAGCTCTACACCATATACTATATACACACAGCTCTACACCATATACTATATACACACAGCTCTACACCATATACTATATACACACACAGCTCTACACCATATACTATATACACACAGCTCTGCACCATATACTATATACACACACAGCTCTACACCATATACTATATACACACACAGCTCTACACCATATACTATATACACACAGCTCTACACCATATACTATATACACACACACAGCTCTACACCATATACTATATACACACACAGCTCTACACCATATACTATATACACACACAGCTCTACACCATATACTATATACACACACAGCTCTACACCATATACTATATACACACAGCTCTACACCATATACTATACACACACAGCTCTACACCATATACTATATACACACACAGCTCTACACCATATACTATATACACACACAGCTCTACACCATATACTATATACACACAGCTCTACACCATATACTATATACACACAGCTCTACACCATATACTATATACACACACACAGCTCTACACGATATACTATATACACACAGCTCTACACCATATACTATATACACACAGCTCTACACCATATACTATATACACACAGCTCTGCACCATATACTATATACACACACAGCTCTGCACCATATACTATATACACACAGCTCTACACCATATACTATATACACACAGCTCTACACCATATACTATATACACACAGCTCTGCACCATATACTATATACACACACAGCTCTACACCATATACTATATACACACACAGCTCTACACCATATACTATATACACACAGCTCTACACCATATACTATATACACACACAGCTCTACACCATATACTATACACACAGCTCTACACCATATACTATACACACAGCTCTGCACCATATACTATATGCACACAGCTCTGCACCATATACTATATACACACACAGCTCTACACCATATACTATATACACACACAGCTCTACACCATATACTATATACACACAGCTCTGCACCATATACTATATACACACAGCTCTACACCATATACTATATACACACACAGCTCTACACCATATACTATATACACACACAGCTCTACACCATATACTATATACACACACAGCTCTACACCATATACTATATACACACACAGCTCTGCACCATATAGACAATCCCCTCTGTGCTCAGAGGAAAGTCATGAAGCGGAGGAGGGGTAAGAACTTGGACAATCCCCTGTGTGCTGAGAGGAAAGTGATAGGGCATGGGAGGGTGGAGAAACAACACCAAACTGACAATCAGAGGACTACACAACTTCCATCAGGAGAAAGGAAGAAGCCAGGAGCTGCTGAGACAACACCACACTGATTAGATCATTTCCCACTTCTTTATTATGTCCCTTCCCTGTTGGATGACATGACGGTGTAACATGATGACATCATATTTAGTCCTTTACAAATTGAACATAAACATGGCTTCTCCCCTGCATGAATTTTCCTATGTGCAACAAGAGTGTTTTTGAGAGTAAAACATTTCCCACATTCAGAACAGGAAAATGGCTTCCCCTCTGTATGAATTTTTTGATGTATACCAAGATCTGATTTCTGGTTAAAACATTTCCCACACTCTGAACATGAAAACGGCTTCTCCCCTGTGTGAATTCTCTGATGTGTAACAAGATTAAATTTCCGGCTAAAACATTTCCCACATTCTGAACATGAAAAAGTCTTTTTCCCCGTATGAACTGTTTGATGTGTTAAAAGATTTGATATCTGGTTAAAACATTTCCCACATTCTGAACATGAAATTGGCTTCTCTCCTGTGTGAATTCTTTGATGTCTAACAAGATCTGATTTCTGTCCAAAACATTTCCCACATTCTGAACATGAATATGGCTTCTCCCCTGTGTGAGTTCTCTGATGTGTAACGAGATTTGATTTGCGGTTAAAACTTTTGCCACATTCTGAACACGAAAATGGCTTTTCCCCTGTGTGACTTCTCCGGTGTTTAGAAAGAATAGATTTTCGGATAAAATTTTGTCCACATTCTGAACATGAAAATGGCTTCACGCCTGTGTGAATTCTCTCATGTGTAACAAGATCTGATTTCTGGCCAAAATATTTCCCGCATTCTGAACATGAATATGGCTTCTCCCCTGTGTGAGTTCTCTGATGTGTAATGAGATTAAATTTCCGGTTAAAACGTTTCCCACATTCTGAACATGAAAATGTCTTCTCCCCTTTGAGAGATCCTTGTTGTTCAACAACAGTCTGTGATGAACCAATAGATGGCGCTTGTTTACTAGCATCTGAAGATAGGTCTTTGTTATAAAAGGGTAAGGTGTCACCTGAGGTCATGACATATACCCCGTGTACCTCATGGCGTGTGATGCCGGGATCATGTGCTTTACAATCAGAAGATAGAAGTCCATCTGAGCTCCTTATATGGTCATCTGCTGAAAAAAATTAAGTTTATTACTTTTGACTCATACCTCTAAAATCATATTGTTTAATTACATTTCCATATATAAAACACAAATTGTAGCAAAATTAATTGATAAACTGACAAAATTACATTTCAACAATACGCAATCTACAGGGTTTATTGGAACAAAAAAAGGCCCAATGACAAAGTGAATCGGGATTCCCCTTCAAATCAGGAATAATAAGGATATAATTTTAAGGATCTGAAATGGAATTCTGAAAAAGATATGATAGCTGGTTAAATCATTTCCCACATGCTGAACATGAAAGAAGCTTTTCTCCTTTGTGAATTCTGATGTGTAACACGGTTATATTGGTGGTTAAAACATTTCCCACATTCTGAACATACTGACATAGAAGGTGAGTAAAATGTGTGAGTGTTGTGTACAGTCAGTGATCAGTACTGACCTGGTGGGTATAGTGTGTGAGTGTTTTGTACAGTCAGTGATCAGTACTGACCTGGTGAGTATAATGTGTGAGTGTTGTGTGCAGTCAGTGATCAGTACTGACCTGGTGAGTATAATGTGTGAGTGTTGTGTACAGTCAGTGATCAGTACTGACCTGGTGAGTATAATGTGTGAGTGTTGTGTACAGTCAGTGATCAGAACTTACCTGGTGAGTATAATGTGTGAGTGTTGTGTACAGTCAGTGATCAGTACTGACCTGGTGAGTATAATGTGTGAGTGTTGTGTACAGTCAGTGATCAGTACTGACCTGGTGAGTATAATGTGTGAGTGTTGTGTACAGTCAGTGATCAGTACTGACCTGGTGAGTATAATGTGTGAGTGTTGTGTACAGTCAGTGATCAGTACTGACCTGGTGAGTATAGTGTGTGAGTGTTGTGTACAGTCAGTGATCAGTACTGACCTGGTGAGTATAGTGTGTGAGTGTTGTGTACAGTCAGTGATCAGTACTGACCTGGTGAGTATAATGTGTGAGTGTTGTGTACAGTCAGTGATCAGTACTGACCTGGTGAGTATAATGTGTGAGTGTTGTGTACAGTCAGTGATCAGTACTGACCTGGTGAGTATAATGTGTGAGTGTTGTGTACAGTCAGTACTGACCTGGTGAGTATAATGTGCGAGTGTTGTGTACAGCCAGTGGTCAGTACTGACCTGGTGAGTATAATGTGTGAGTGTTGTGTACAGTCAGTGATCAGTACTGACCTGGTGAGTATAATGTGTGAGTGTTGTGTGCAGTCAGTGATCAGTACTGACCTGGTGAGTATAATGTGTGAGTGTTGTGTACAGTCAGTACTGACCTGGTGAGTATAATGTGTGAGAGTTGTGTGCAGTCAGTACTGACCTGGTGAGTATAGTGTTGTGTGCAGTCAGTGATCAGTACTGACCTGGTGAGTATAATGTGTGAGTGTCGTGTGCAGTCAGTGATCAGTACTGACCTGGTGAATATGATGTGTGAGAGTTGTGTGCAGTCAGTACTGACCTGGTGAGTATAGTGTTGTGTGCAGTCAGTGATCAGTACTGACCTGGTGAGAATAATGTGTGAGTGTTGTGTGCAGTCAGTGATCAGTACTGACCTGGTGAGTATAATGTGTGAGTGTTGTGTACAGTCAGTGATCAGTACTGACCTGGTGAGTATAATGTGTGAGTGTTGTGTGCTGTCAGTGATCAGTACTGACCTGGTGAGTATAATGTGTGAGTGTTGTGTGCAGTCAGTGATCAGTACTGACCTGGTGAGTATAATGTGTGAGTGTTGTGTGCTGTCAGTGATCAGTACTGACCTGGTGAGTATAATGTGTGAGTGTTGTGTGCAGTCAGTGATCAGTACTGACCTGGTGAGTATAATGTGTGAGTGTTGTGTGCAGTCAGTGATCAGTACTGACCTGGTGAGTATAATGTGTGAGTGTTGTGTACAGTCAGTGATCAGTACTGACCTGGTGAGTATAATGTGTGAGTGTTGTGTGCAGTCAGTGATCAGTACTGACCTGATGAGTATAATGTGTGAGTGTTGTGTACAGTCAGTGATCAGTACTGACCTGGTGAGTATAATGTGTGAGTGTTGTGTACAGTCAGTGATCAGTACTGACCTGGTGAGTATAATGTGTGAGTGTTGTGTGCTGTCAGTGATCAGTACTGACCTGGTGAGTATAATGTGTGAGTGTTGTGTACAGTCAGTGATCAATAATGACCTGGTGAGTATAATGTGTGAGTGTTGTGTACAGTCAGTGATCAGTACTGACCTGGTGAGTATAATGTGTGAGTGTTGTGTACAGTCAGTGATCAGTACTGACCTGGTGAGTATAATGTGTGAGTGTTGTGTGCTGTCAGTGATCAGTACTGACCTGGTGAGTATAATGTGTGAGTGTTGTGTACAGTCAGTGATCAGTACTGACCTGGTGAGTATAATGTGTGAGTGTTGTGTGCAGTCAGTGATCAGTACTGACCTGGTGAGTATAATGTGTGAGTGTTGTGTGCAGTCAGTGATCAGTACTGACCTGGTGAGTATAATGTGTGAGTGTTGTGTACAGTCAGTGATCAGTACTGACCTGGTGAGTATAATGTGTGAGTGTTGTGTGCTGTCAGTGATCAGTACTGACCTGGTGAGTATAATGTGTGAGTGTTGTGTACAGTCAGTGATCAGTACTGACCTGGTGAGTATAATGTGTTAGTGTTGTGTGCAGTCAGTGATCAGTCCTGACCTGGTGAGTATAATGTGTGAGTGTTGTGTGCAGTCAGTGATCAGTACTGACCTGGTGAGTATAATGTGTGAGTGTTGTGTGCAGTCAGTGATCAGTACTGACCTGGTGAGTATAATGTGTGAGTGTTGTGTACAGTCAGTGATCAGTACTGACCTGGTGAGTATAATGTGTGAGTGTTGCGTACAGTCAGTACTGACCTGGTGAGTGTAATGTGTGAGTGTTGTGTACAGTCAGTGATCAGTACTGACCTGGTGAGTATAATGTGTGAGTGTTGTGTACAGTCAGTGATCAGTACTGACCTGGTGAGTATAATGTGTGAGTGTTGTGTACAGTCAGTGATCAGTACTCACCTGGTGAGTATAATGTGTGAGTGTTGTGTGCAGTCAGTGATCAGTACTGGCCTGGTGAGTATAATGTGTGAGTGTTGTGTACAGTCAGGGATCAGTACTGACCTGGTGAGTATAGTGTGTGAGTGTTGTGTGCAGTCAGTGATCAGTACTGACCTGGTGAGTGTAATGTGTGAGTGTTGTGTACAGTCAGTGATCAGTACTGACCTGGTGAGTATAATGTGTGAGTGTTGTGTACAGTCAGTGATCAGTACTGACCTGGTGAGTATAATGTGTGAGTGTTGTGTACAGTCAGTGATCAGTACTCACCTGGTGAGTATAATGTGTGAGTGTTGTGTACAGTCAGTGATCAGTACTGGCCTGGTGAGTATAATGTGTGAGTGTTGTGTACAGTCAGTGATCAGTACTGACCTGGTGAGTATAATGTGTGAGTGTTGTGTACAGTCAGTGATCAGTACTGACCTGGTGAGTATAATGTGTGAGTGTTGTGTACAGTCAGTGATCAGTACTGACCTGGTGAGTATAATGTGTGAGTGTTGTGTACAGTCAGTACTGGCCTGGTGAGTATAATGTGTGAGTGTTGTGTACAGTCAGTGATCAGTACTGACCTGGTGAGAATAATGTGTGAGTGTTGTGTACAGTCAGTGATCAGTACTGACCTGGTGAGTATTATGTGTGAGTGTTGTGTACAGTCAGTGATCAGTACTGACCTGGTGAGTATAATGTGTGAGTGTTGTGTGCAGTCAGTGATCAGTACTGACCTGGCGGGGGCGCTGTAGGGACGTCCTCTGTACACGGATCATCACCCCTCACATCTGTCTCCTCTTTCACCATTATGTCTGGAGCATTAATGTTCTTCACATCTTTACTCTGATCCATAAGCTGTGAAAGAAATATTGTAGAAGTGACATGGAATGTTCTAGATGAACTGATCCTGAGCACAGGAGCCTCCCAGCTCTTCTACACATCATAGGGAACATATCATGGAACCTTCTCTCCCTTATCTACCTGATAATCCTGGAGGACATTGTCATCTCCTTCTGAAGAATCCTCTGGAGGAAGAGGACGGGGACATCTCTCTGGTTTTGTAGGAAACACATCCAGTGAGTGAATCCATTGTGTATATAGAATAAATGCAGTGTGCGGTGTGTATATAGTCATGTGTATTACCTGCTGATGTGAGGGGCTGCTGATCCTCCATCATGACTATGTCCGCTATGTACTGATCCTTGTGTCCTTCTAAATACTCCCACTCCTCCATGGAGAAATAGACGGCCACGTCCTGACACCTTATAGGAACCTGACACACACAATGATACAGTCATCACCCCCATCCCTTCATAGCGTTACTGTATAATGTCCCAGCATTCCCAGCAGGGTCACCTCTCCAGTCAGCAGCTCCACCATCTTGTTGGTGAGTTCTAGGATCTTCTGCTCATTCATCTCCTCATGTATCAGGGAGTGAGGTGGAGGCCCCGGGATTGGCCTCAGGGTTCTTCCCCATCCTTCACACACAGGGGCCTGATGGCGCCCCCTAGAGGTCTTCTTCACCACCGTGTAATCCTGGTTATGGGGACACAATAATACATATCACTACATCACTCCCAGAATCCCTCACCTCTCCAGTCATATCATGTGATTACCATAGAGAAGAATGAGGTCATGTGACATCACTCCCAGAATCCCTCACCTCTCCAGTCATATCATGTGATTACCATAAAGAATGAGGTCATGTGACATCACTCCCAGAATCCCTCACCTCTCCAGTCATATAATGTGATTACCATAGGGAAGAATGAGGTCACTCCCAGAATCCCTCACCTCTCCAGTCATATCATGTCATTACCATAGAGAAGAATGAGGTCATGTGACATCACTCCCAGAATCCCTCACCTCTCCGGTAAGCTGGAAGAGTATCTCTATGGTGAGGTGTATTATCCTCTCCGCCATCTTGTCTCTGTCCTTCTCCATCATTGATGGTCGATCAGGAATATTCTCTTCTATAGAAGAATCAGCTGAGAGGATCCTGGATTGTAGGGACCTGAGGGGACAGAAGAGGAGACGTGGAGGATCCACACACAGTCCTGGAGGAAGAAATACACATAATACAGAGGAGATAATACAGGGGATGTTGCGTCTTCTCTATGGACCATGAGGTGAAGCACTAGTCAGGACAGATCTTCCCTGTAATGATCTGCAGGTCACATGCATCTAGTATTATGGCTGGAGACCATCAGCAGGACTATGTAGCGCCCCCTAGGGTTGAATAGTCATGGATCACTTTTCCAGCCTTGGCCTTCATAGTCCCGAGATCTTATCCTATAGACATCTCTGAGGTAGGACGATCTTGTCTGATCAGGTCAGGACTTTTATCTAATGTGTGATGACAAGTGGCCCTACCCACATTGGTCAATATTCCTCCCGAAGGCCAAAGGTTGTCCAACCTGCTACTAGATGGGTGGTGGGTCCAGTAAGGGCGCTGATCGGCGTTCGGTGACCGCACTTGTCCAGACCTGCGAGGCCTTCGGCAAAGCTTCGGGGGCAAAAGTCAACTGCAGTAAGTGGGAAGCTATGCTCTTTGGAGAGTGGCACCAGGCTTCTTCCGCCCCCTTCCCCTTTACTGTTAAATCAGACTTCATCCAAATTCTGGGAGTCTGGTTCAGGAAGGAGGGAGCGGCCCTTAAGTCTTGGCAAGACCGACTAGGAAAGATGAATTCTAAGATTGGACTATGGCGCTCCAGAAAGCTCTCTATGGAGGGCAAAACACTGGTCCTGCGGAGTGAAGTTTTGCCTGTGCTCCAGTACACCGCACAGTCCTGCTCCCCCCCCCCCATGCCACCATTTGCAAGGCCATCACCCGGACAGTGTTTCGCTTCATCTGGGGCAAAATGGACAGAGTCAAGAGGACTGTGATGTATAAGGAGCCCCGCAAGGGTGGGAAGGGAATACCCGATATCCCCACTTTACTCCGGGCCTCCTTTGCATGTGTCAGCGTGCAGCGGACTCTTGTAGAACAGACTGGCTCAGCGGGCGGGTCCAAGTCTCGCTTGTTCCTCTTGCCCCTCTGGAGACAGCTGGGCTGGGAAAGGTGGGACAGCTCCATCCCTTACAACTGGAACACTCCCTGGTTCTATGGGGATGTTGTCCGGTTTGTGAGGGAGCACCAGCTGGAGGGACTGAAACCCAACCTATGGAAGCCAAAGACCATCTACAAGCTCGTCCGAGCTAAGGACTGGTAGGAACTTGTTCCGGGGCTCTCTGCGGCCACGGCAGAAACTGTCTGGACTAATATGGCTTCAAAGCGGCTTACCAATGGACGCAAGGACTTGTCGTGGATGGCCATTAAGGGAGGACTGTCTCTCAGGTCATTCATGCACGCCCACGACCTGTGCAGAACCCAGTACTGCCCCCGGTGCCCCTACGTGGAGGAAACATCTTTGCACATGTTTTGGCAGTGCCCCTTTGCGCAGGGTCTGTTGGATGCCCTGCAACATGAACTTGGAGACTCTGTACCAAGCACCTATCGTACCATTCGGTGCTTTACGGTCTGTTCCCTGGGACCCACGACGTGGAGGCCATGCGTCTTATGAACTGTTTTAAGGACGCTGTGTGGCTTGCCAGGAAGCGCCTCATTATCAACAGGGAGAACATGTCCGTCCGGGACTGCTGCAGGTTCATCAGGAGCCTGCTCAGAGACTATTCCATCTTGGACAGACTGCCCTCGATAAAGAAGAGGAGTGAAGACCCCTCTCCTTCCATCATGTCCCCCTGAAGATACAGCCCAGTGATCCGCCCTCTCCCTACCCCCAACACAGTCACCCATGCCCCCAGCCCCGCCCCATAGCCCACACCTCTACCCCGATCACAGATTGTATTGTTTGGATTCCTCGATTTCTTGTGTTTTTCTCTTATAGGATTGAGCGGAGTGTTAGAGTAGCATGTGGTACGGTGTATAGCTCAGCGAACATTTGCTGCGTATTGTGCCGTCATGCTTTGTGTCATTGTAATGTATTGGATGACTTGTAATGAGTGATCGAACAATAAAGCTCTTTCAATAACGGTGGGTCCAGTAAGGGCCTAATCCAGTGTGGTGGTGCCAGGACCTCAGCATTGAGCTTTAAGGCTCTGTTCACACAGGGTTAATGTTGGGCCGGTCAGAAACACATTAGTAGAAGTGTTTCGGATTCCAATAAGCTAAAATTGAGATTCAAAGCTGGAAAATACCCATTAGGGTCATAGGCTCCTCCCAATCTCTAACCCACTCGCAACGTTTGTCCTCCATAACACAACACCTCCATATTGGAACAGAAAGACCGGTCAGGGAACTTCATCACCAAAACACAACAAACAGGTCGGTTAGATTCGGCATAAACATTGGGCAGACGGTGGGGTCCTCCCCCCCAAAAAAAAACTAAATCAGTGGGCTCAAACTGTGGCCCTCCAGATGTTACAAAACTTCAACTCCCATACAACACCAGAGCTAAGATGTAAGCCAGAAGTACACGCACTGATAATTCCTCCCTTATTTGTCTGGCCATTCTCAACACATCCTGGGCTAATGAATTTTATCAGGGTTTCACAACCAGGGCGCCTCCAGCTATTGAAAAACTACAACTCCCAACATGCCCGGACAGCCGTTGGCTGTCCGGGCATGCTGGGAGATGTAGTTTTGCAAGAGTTGGAGACGCACTGGTTGGAAACCACTGACTTAACCCCTTAATGACAATGGACATAAATGTACGTCACGGTGCGGTGGTACTTAACGCACCATGACGTACATTTACTTTCCGCCATGACCGCGAGCACCGATCATGCGCAGTAGGTCCCGGGTGCTATCAGCAGCCAGAGACCCGCCAGTAATGGCGGACATACGCGATTGCGCGGATGTCTGCCATTAACCCCTCAGATGCTGTGATCAATACAGATCGCGGCACTGCAGTACTTTAAATGGATGATTGGATTGCCCGTAGCGCTGCCGCGGGGGATCTAATCATCCAAAATGGCGGCCAGAGGTATAAAAATGTGCAAAATCCCCTACGAATAAAAATGCAAATCATTCGTTTTTAACGTAAAAAAAACTAAAATGAATAAACATATTTGGCATTGCTGCGTGTGTAATAGTCTGAACTATCAAAATATATAGTTTCCCATACGGTGAACGCCGTAAACGTAAAGAAAAAAAGTCCAAAATTGTCGCTTTTTGTCACTTTTTTTTTTTTGGGGGGGGGGGGGATAAAAAGTAAAATATAAGCAAAATTGGTTCAGATAAAAACTACAGATCACAGCGCAAAAAAAAAAAAATGAGTCATTATACGGAAAAATGAAAAAGTTATAGGTGGTCAAAACGGGGCAATATCAAACATACTAATTTTGTTAAAATAATTAGCGATCATTTTTACCGTAAAGTGTACGGCGTGAAAACAAAACCCTCCAAAATGTGCGGTTTTCTTTTCAATTTCCCCACATAAATAATATTTGTTTGGTTGCGCCGTACATTTTATGGAAATATAAGTGATGTCATTACAAAGTACAATTGGTGACGCAAAAAACAAGCCCTCATATGTGTCTGTGGATGGAAATATAAGAGAGTTATGATATTTAGAAGGCGAGGAGGAAAAAAACAAAATGCTAAAAAAAAATATTATAAAATAAATTGGCCTGGTCCTTAAGGGGTTAAGGTGAGCGGTTACACGATCTATCAGGGTCATACACGAGGTGATGAACACAGTAACCATGGCAACAGACGGCAGCTACAGAAGCCTGTGAGGGAGAAAACATCCACAGGAGGGCGACACCGAGAACTGAGGAATCTCCACATACCTGACCTGTATACAGGAGCCTGTGCTGAAGGACCTGATGGCATGTCATGTGACCAGTCACATGGGTGGGCGGAGTCAGGCTGAGCTCTGAACCTTTATACACAACACTCTGCACTGTATACTGTATATACAACTGTACACCGTATACTATATACACACAGCTCTGCACCATATACTATATACACACAGCTCTACACCATATACTATATACACACAGCTCTGCACCATATACTATATACACACAGCTCTACACCATATACTATATACACACACAGCTCTACACCATATACTATATACACACAGCTCTACACCATATACTATATACACACAGCTCTGCACCGTATACTATATACACACAGCTCTGCACCATATACTATATACACACACAGCTCTACACCATATACTATATACACACAGCTCTACACCGTATACTATATACACACAGCTCTACACCATATACTATATACACACAGCTCTGCACCATATACTATATACACACAGCTCTGCACCATATACTATATACACACAGCTCTGCACCATATACTATATACACACACAGCTCTACACCATATACTATATACACACACACAGCTCTACACCGTATACTATATACACACACAGCTCTACACCATATACTATATATACACACAGCTCTACACCATATACTATATACACACACAGCTCTACACCATATACTATATACACACACAGCTCTACACCATATACTATATACACACAGCTCTACACCGTATACTGTATACACACAGCTCTACACCATATACTATATACACACACAGCTCTACACCATATACTATATACACACAGCTCTACACCATATACTATATACACACACAGCTCTACACCATATACTATATACACACACAGCTCTACACCATATACTATATACACACAGCTCTACACCATATACTATATACACACACAGCTCTACACCATATACTATATACACACACAGCTCTACACCATATACTATATACACACAGCTCTACACCATATACTATATACACACACAGCTCTACACCATATACTATATACACACAGCTCTACACCATATACTATATACACACACAGCTCTACACCATATACTATATACACACACAGCTCTACACCATATACTATATACACACACAGCTCTACACCATATACTATATACACACACAGCTCTACACCATATACTATATACACACACAGCTCTACACCATATACTATATACACACACAGCTCTACACCATATACTATATACACACAGCTCTACACCATATACTATATATACACAGCTCTACACCATATACTATATACACACAGCTCTACACCATATACTATATACACACACAGCTCTACACCATATACTATATACACACAGCTCTACACCATATACTATATACACACACAGCTCTACACCATATACTATATACACACAGCTCTACACCATATACTATACACACACAGCTCTACACCATATACTATATACACACACAGCTCTACACCATATACTATATACACACAGCTCTACACCATATACTATACACACACAGCTCTACACCATATACTATATACACACACAGCTCTGCACCATATACTATATACACACACAGCTCTGCACCATATACTATATACACACACAGCTCTGCACCATATACTATATACACACACAGCTCTACACCATATACTATATACACACACAGCTCTACACCATATACTATATACACACACAGCTCTACACCATATACTATACACACACAGCTCTACACCATATACTATATACACACAGCTCTGCACCATATACTATATACACACACAGCTCTACACCATATACTATATACACACACAGCTCTACACCATATACTATATACACACACAGCTCTACACCATATACTATATACACACAGCTCTACACCATATACTATATACACACACAGCTCTACACCATATACTATATACACACACAGCTCTACACCATATACTATATACACACACAGCTCTACACCATATACTATATACACACAGCTCTACACCGTATACTATATACACACACAGCTCTACACCATATACTATATACACACACAGCTCTACACCATATACTATATACACACACAGCTCTACACCATATACTATATACACACACAGCTCTACACCATATACTATATACACACACAGCTCTACACCATATACTATATACACACAGCTCTACACCATATACTATATACACACACAGCTCTACACCATATACTATATACACACACAGCTCTGCACCATATACTATATACACACAGCTCTACACCATATACTATATACACACACAGCTCTACACCATATACTATATACACACACAGCTCTACACCATATACTATATACACACACAGCTCTACACCATATACTATATACACACACAGCTCTACACCATATACTATATACACACAGCTCTACACCATATACTATATATACACAGCTCTACACCATATACTATATACACACACAGCTCTACACCATATACTATATACACACACAGCTCTACACCATATACTATATACACACAGCTCTACACCATATACTATATACACACACAGCTCTACACCATATACTATATACACACAGCTCTACACCATATACTATATACACACAGCTCTACACCATATACTATATACACACACAGCTCTACACCATATACTATATACACACAGCTCTACACCATATACTATACACACACAGCTCTACACCATATACTATATACACACACAGCTCTGCACCATATACTATATACACACACAGCTCTGCACCATATACTATATACACACACAGCTCTGCACCATATACTATATACACACACAGCTCTACACCATATACTATATACACACACAGCTCTACACCATATACTATATACACACACAGCTCTACACCATATACTATACACACACAGCTCTACACCATATACTATATACACACAGCTCTGCACCATATACTATATACACACACAGCTCTACACCATATACTATATACACACACAGCTCTACACCATATACTATATACACACAGCTCTACACCGTATACTATATACACACAGCTCTACACCATATACTATATACACACAGCTCTGCACCATATACTATATACACACACAGCTCTACACCATATACTATATACACACACACAGCTCTACACCATATACTATATACACACACAGCTCTACACCATATACTATATACACACAGCTCTACACCGTATACTATACACACACAGCTCTACACCGTATACTATATACACACACAGCTCTACACCATATACTATATACACACAGCTCTACACCATATACTATATACACACAGCTCTGCACCATATACTATATACACACACAGCTCTACACCATATACTATATACACACACACAGCTCTACACCATATACTATATACACACACAGCTCTACACCATATACTATATACACACAGCTCTACACCATATACTATATACACACAGCTCTACACCATATACTATATACACACACAGCTCTACACCATATACTATATACACACAGCTCTACACCATATACTATATACACACAGCTCTACACCATATACTATATATACACACAGCTCTACACCATATACTATATACACACAGCTCTACACCGTATACTATATACACACAGCTCTACACCATATACTATATACACACAGCTCTACACCATATACTATATACACACAGCTCTACACCATATACTATATACACACACAGCTCTACACCATATACTATATACACACACAGCTCTACACCATATACTATATACACACACAGCTCTACACCATATACTATATACACACAGCTCTGCACCATATACTATATACACACGGCTCTACACCATATACTATATACACACACAGCTCTACACCGTATACTATATACACACAGCTCTACACCATATACTATATACACACAGCTCTACACCATATACTATATACACACACAGCTCTACACCATATACTATATACACACAGCTCTACACCATATACTATATACACACAGCTCTACACCATATACTATATACACACACAGCTCTACACCATATACTATATACACACACAGCTCTACACCGTATACTATATACACACAGCTCTACACCATATACTATATACACACAGCTCTACACCGTATACTATATGTGGGTTATATATAAATATATTTCAATATCATTATTAGAGAAATATTATTATAGAAATATCAGACATCATTAGCATATAAATATTATAAACAGATACATATTATATACATATACCATTATTATTTTATAGTAATGTTTCTATTCTTATATAAATATTATTATTAATTAGACGTATTGTATGAGGGCTGTGAGACGTCACCCTGCTGCAGAATTATAGGGAAAAAAGCATCAAAAGATAAATGTATAATAACAACAACTGCGACAAACACCGGATAATACCAATAAGAAATCCCCATAGACAGCAGGCGCCCGATGGTGCTGACTCCACGACACCTCCACTCCATGTGACCGAGCACATGACTGTGACATCACCGCAGGTCCTGTAACCACCTGAAAAGTCTACTGTAATAGCACCCGATCATGTGATCTCCTGACTCCTCCTCTCCACCTGAATCACATGACTGTGACATCATCGCAGGTCCTGTAACCACCTGAAAAGTCTACTGTAATAGCACCCGATCATGTGATTTCCTGACTCCTCCTCTCCACCTGAATAATCACATGACTGTGACATCATCGCAGGTCCTGCAACCCGGGAAGTCTACTTTTCCAGCACACGATCACATGATCAGACACCTCCCCTCCATGTGATTGATCACATGACTGTGACATCATCGTAGGTCCTGTAAACACAGAAAAGTCTACGGTTACAGCACCTGAACATGTGATCTCTTGACTCCTCCCCTCCATGTGACTGATCACATGACAACATCGCAGGTCCTGCAACCAACCAGAAAGCTATTGGTCAAGCACACGATCATGTGATCTCCTGACT
Organism: Hyla sarda; assembly: GCF_029499605.1. NCBI lineage: Eukaryota > Metazoa > Chordata > Amphibia > Anura > Hylidae > Hyla > Hyla sarda. The sequence goes on along the minus strand of NC_079201.1, from coordinate 4,778,620 downwards.
CCTCCCCTCCACGTGACTGATCACATGACAACATCGCAGGTCCTGCAACCAATGAGAAAGCTATTGTTAAGGCACCCGATCATGTGATCTCTAGACTCCTCCCCTACATGTGACTGATCACATGACAACATCGCAGGTCCTTCAATCAACGAGAAAGCTATTGTTAAGGCACCCGATCATGTGATCTCCTCACTCCTTCCCTCCACGTGACTGATCACATGGCTGACATAACCACAGGTCCTGTACCCGCAGATCAGCAGCACAGTTCCCCGCAGGTATGTGATGGTCAGCGGAATTGTCTGTCATTAACCCCTTCATAACAGCCGAGAGTTACAATATGAATGACTAAAGCAATTATTACAGCTCTCCAAACTTTGGACCTCCGGGTGTTGCAAAACTACAACTCCCAGCATGCCCGGACAGCCAGCGGCTGTCCGGGCATGCTGGAAGTTGTAGTTTTGCAACAGATTATTTTGCACTGCTGCATTGCACTATACTCCACTATCTTTGACTGTACTATTAACTAGTGGAAGGGAGGGGGGTCGATTTATCATCCCCTCTAATAATAAGAACATGAATAAGGCAGAAACGCCTTCAAAACACGTCAATAAAATGGCTCGAGAACAGTACTGAATGCCCCTTCCTCATAGAGTTATTCAGAATATGAACGATTTCTTCAAAACAGCGCCACCCCTGTCCTCAGGTTGTGTGTAGAAGGACATCTTGGCTGCATTTATTTCATGAATGAACAAAAAGTGTATACAGAGCAATTTTAGAACAGGTGTCCAAATGCAAAAAGAAAAGAATATACATTTAAAATCACTTAAAATGTATACATGTATATATAGACCGGAATACAATCACATCAGCCACAGAGGCAAAAGAAGAGGGAGGTCTGGGAAGTACAGGTGCTATAGTAAATACAGTTACAACATAAGAAGAACAATAATAGAAGCAAATCACGTGGGGAAAGGGACTAAACAAAATCGCCCACAATGCAACAGTGCTGTAGAATCATAAGGTGTCTAAATAATTTAAAGGGGTTATCCAGGAAAAAAATGTATTTTTTCATATCAACTGGCTCCAGAAAGTTAAACAGATTTGTAAATTACTTTTATTGAAAAATCTTGATCCTTCCAATAATTATCAGCTGCTGAAGTTGAGTTGTTGTTTTCTGTCTGGCAACGGTGCTCTCTGCTGACATCTCTGCTTGTCTCGGGAACTGCACAGAGTAGAAGAGGTTTGCTATGGGGATTTGCTTCTAAACTGGGCGGTTTCCGAGACAGGTGTCATCAGAGAGCACTTAGACAGAAAAGAACAACTCAACTTCAGCAGCTCATAAGTAGTGAAAGGATTAAGATTTTTTTTAATAGAAGTAATTTACTAATTTGTTTAACTTTCTGGAGCCAGTTGATATATATATATATATATATATAAGTTTTTTCTTGGAATACCCCTTTAAGATTTAGTGTCCAAAGGTAATACAACCTAACACATATACAAGTGTGAAAATAATTACCAAGTGGACCAAATAACAGTGTGCGCCAGAACTCCGTCACCCAACGTTTCACCACTTAAAGCTTCTTCTAGGGCGTAATCTGAGTAGGTGGGTGGATACATTATATACACATAGTGAGCCAATCACGGGCTCCAAAACTGTCATGGGGTCAGACAGAGCGTACACCTGTGATAGCTCATAGTCCGTACCTGGATGGGAGGAGCGGGTGCCGTCATAAACATTGAAGCAGTGAACAGCGCAGCCGCATTGCAGGACCCGAGTACTGCGCAGGAGTCGCGCAGCACAGCTACGGGTGCTTCCGGCAATGAGGGCGCAGAAAGTACGTCCGGTCTACATATACCTACGTTCGGGTCACATGACCGGCTCGTAACGCGAGATGCGCATCAATCAGGTCACATGAGGGAACTGCCGGACGTAAGTATTCACAGAGACGCCCATCACCCGCCCCAAGGGAGGAGTCAGCGATGATCCGCCCAAATCCCAATACCGTCAGACATAGTGACACACAGGCCCCGATGTGAGTGGGGCGTTCATTCTGGAGGGATTTCCATGTTTCAGGCTTAGTTACTATTCTGTCGCACAAACTCCGAGCTAAAGAAATTAGTTGTGTGAGTCAAAATGGTTTAGACTTGTTTGTTTAAAGATTGACTTGCAATGAGGGGGCGGAGCATGATGTCACACGGGGGCGGGGCTATGACGTCACTAAGCTCCGTCCCCTTTATCGCCAGTAATCAGACCCGGAGCGAACATGCTTCGGGGACTGATTATAACGGGGTGCTGCGCGCAAGATCACGGGGGTCCCCAGCGGCGGGCATCTTATCCCCCATCCTTTGCTTAGGGGATAAGACGTCTTAGCGCCGGAGCACCCCTTTAAATTGATTTCAACCTAATACTGCAAATGTGTTAAAAGAAAATAAATGTGTTGAACTGTACAAAATGTTTTCAGGTTATAAAACAAGTTACTTTCACACACACCACAATGGTGAACAGTAGAGATGAGCGAACTTACAGTAAATTCAATTTGTCACGAACTTCTCGGCTCAGCAGTTGTTGACTTTATCCTGCATAAATTAGTTCAGCCTTAAGGTGCTCCGGTGGGCTGGAAAAGGTGGATACATTCCTAGGAAAGAGTCTCCAGAGCACCGGAAAGCTGAACTAATTAATGCAGGAAAAGTCATCAACTGCCGAGCCGAGAAGTTCGTGACGAATCGAATTTACTGTAAGTTCGCTCATCTCTAGTAAACGGTCCCTTGTTAGAAATGGCTCCATTTTTGGAATTTCACTCGTCCTCTTGGCCGTCGGTTATTGTGTGCGGCAAACTGACGCTTTTTCTCGAGTGATTTTGGAAGTACTCCGAGTCATTTTTTTTTTTGTTTTTGTCGGTAAAACGATCATGCATAAAACGCGCCCATTTCAGAGTGGGAAAAACAACCACTCCGAGTGTTTTCTAAAGTGTCGGTTGTGCGACGAAAAATTTAGGCGCAGTAACCGAGAAAAAGAGTCGGTTGGACTCTAGTAAATGAGGGTCACAGTGTAATAGTATTTGTATGTGGGGCCGGTGGAGACAGAACAGCACCCCCCACCTTAGGACAGCAGCAATCCTACAGGGGTAAGTATGCAAGGGTTAAAGGGGTACTCCGGTGAAAACCTTTTTTTTTTTTTTTTTTTTTTAAATCAACTGGTGCCAGAAAGTTAAACAGATTTGTAAATCACTTCTATTAAAAAATCTTAATCCTTCCAGTACTTATTAGCTGCTGAATACTACAGAGGAAATGGTTTTCTTTTTGGAACACAGAGCTCTCTGCTGACATCACGAACACAGTGCTCTCTGCTGACACCTCTGTCCATTTTAGGAACTGTCCAGAACAGGATATGTTTTCTATGGGGATTTCCTTTTACCCTGGACAGTTCCTAAAAATGGACAGAGATGTCAGCAGAGAGCACTGTGTTACAAACGGAAAAGAATTTCCACTGTAGTATTCAGCAGCTGATAAGTACAGGAAGGATTAATATTTTTTTAATAGAAGTAATTTACAAATCTGTTTAACTTTCTGCCACCAGTTGATTTAAAAAATAAATAAAAAGTTTTTTACCGGAGTACCCCTTTAAATGAAGGACTAAAAGCCACAGATGGGCTAAAGTAAGGTATAAATGAGTGCGGGAATGAATTATAAAGAAGTCTGGTAAACCCGTAATCCTACAGAGGCTTTACAAAATGATATGTTAAAGGGGTACTCTGCCCCCAGACATCTTATCCCCCTGTATAAAGGGGTAGGAGAAAAGATGCCTGATAATGAGGGTCTCCACAATCTCCGTGCAGCTCCCAGCGGTCGTTTAGGATGCGGGTGGCTGGGGTCGTGACATCATGACCACGCCCCCTCATGACATCACACCACACCCCCTCAATGCAAGTCTATGGAAGGGGGCGTGGTGTCCGCCACGCCCCCTTCCATAGACTTGCATTGAGGGGGTGTGGTGTGACATCACGACCCCCCTGCTCCAAGCATTCGGAACATTCCGAACGCTGGAGCAGCGGAGTTCCCCTTTAACTCACTAGGGTTCACATAATAATACATTATACAATGCATATCTAATCACATATAAGACATACATAGATCTTTTTGACTCCTGATGACACCCAATTACAATACATATATAGCAAATGTAATATTAAAGGGTACCTCTCATCAAAATAACTTTTGATATATTATAGATTAATGTCTGCAGAATAACTTTCCAATAGCATGTTATTAAAAAAATATCCTTATTTCTATTTAATTTTCCACTTTGAAAAAATTACCACTAGGGGTCTCCCTACCAGTCCTGGCAGGGAGCAGTGCTGAGTTTGTCTGTGTCCCGGCTGCAGTCTGAGATTTAGGACTCCTGCATGAGTCTGAAATCTATAAAAAAGGACTGGTAGGGAGACCCCTAGTGGTCATTTTTTCAAAGTGGAAAATTAAATAGAAATAAGGATATTTTTTAATAACATGCTATTGGAAAGTTATTCTGCATACATTAATCTATAATATATCAAAAGTTATTTTGATGAAAGGTACCCTTTAACAAGATCATTAATATACACTTGTATGAGTGAAAAGAATTATATAAATAAAAGAATTAAATATAAAAATATACCGTATATACTCGAGTATAAGCCGAGTTTTTCAGCACAATTTTTCGTGCTGAAAACACCCCCCTGGGCTTATACTCGAGTGAACTCTCCGCCCTCAGTGGTCTTCAACCTGCGGACCTCCAGATGTTTCAAAACTACAACTCCCAGCATGCCCGGACAGCCGATGCTGGGAGTTGTAGTTTTGAAACATCTGGAGGTCCACAGGTTGAAGACCACTGCACTGTTGACAGGCAGTGATGATGAAGGGAGGGGTGGGGATTAGGGATCGACCGATATCGTTTTTTTTAGGGCCGATACCGATAATCGGTGCAGGTTAGGGCCGATAGCCGATAACTTATACAGATATTCCGGTATAAGTTATCGGCTATTTAACCCCATGCGACACCGCTGCAGATCATTGATTTAAAGCGGGCGCTTTAAATCAATGATCTGCAGTGGCTTTTGCGGTGCCATAGGCCGCCGCCGCCACCACCCGCTTCTCTCCCCCTACCTGTCAGGGTGGTCCGGGCCATCCATCCATCGTTTCTGTAGTGTCCGGGGGCGTTCCGGGTGAAGAGTGAACCGGTCCGGGCTGTCCTTCTCCGGGGGTCCTCTTCTCCACTCCGGGCAGGCTCCGGCCTAGTACGCTGCACCTGACGTCACGGCATCTATGCAGCATAGTAGGCCGGAGCCTGCCCGGAGTGGAGAAGATGACCGCAGGAAAAGAAGAACAGCCCGGACCGGTTCACTCTTCACCCGGAACGCCCCCGGACACTACAGGAAGGAAGGATGGATGGCCCGGACCACCCCCATTACGGGTAAGTTTAATTTTTTTATTGACTCGGAGGGTGGGGGAGGGGCCTGACCGGTATAGCGGTATGGGCAAAAATCCATACCGGTATACCGCCCAGCATCACGGTGGGGGGTGCGGTGCGGCGGGTAGAGGGGGGGGGCGGTCGCGGTGCGGGGGGGGGCGGTGCGGGGGGTGGTGGCTTATCGGCAAGATAATTGCCGATACCGATAATGCCCAAAATCGTGATTATCGGCTGATAATATCAACCATACCGATAATCGGTCGATCCCTAGTGGGGATGATGATGAAGGGGGGGTGGGATGATGACAGGCGGTGATGATGAAGGGGGGGGGGGATGACAGGCAGTGATGATGAAGGGGGATGATGACAGGGTAATGATGAAGGGGGATGATGACAGGGTAATGATGAAGGGGGATGATGACAGGGTAATGATGAAGGGGGATGATGACAGGGTAATGATGAAGGGGGATGATGACAGGGTAATGATGAAGGGGGATGATGACAGGGTAATGATGAAGGGGGATGATGACAGGGTAATGATGAAGGGGGATGATGACAGGCGGTAATGATGAAGGGGGATGATGACAGGGTAATGATGAAGGGGGATGATGACAGGGTAATGATGAAGGGGGATGATGACAGGGTAATGATGAAGGGGATGATGACAGGGTAATGATGAAGGGGGATGATGACAGGGTAATGATGACGGGGGATGATGACAGGGTAATGATGAAGGGGGATGATGACAGGGTAATGATGAAGGGGGATGATGACAGGGTAATGATGAAGGGGATGATGACAGGGTGATGATGAAGGGGGGTGTTGGATGATGACAGGCGGTGGTGATGAAGGAGGGATGATGACAGGGTGATGATGAATGGAGGTGTGGGATGATGACAGGCAGTGATGATGAAGGGGGATGATGACAGGGTAATGATGAAGGGGGATGATGACAGGGTAATGATGAAGGGGGATGATGACAGGGTAATGATGAAGGGGGATGATGACAGGGTAATGATGAAGGGAGATGATGACAGGGTGATGATGAAGGGGGATGATGACAGGGTGATGATGAAGGGTGGGTGTGGGATGATGACAGGGTGATGATGAAGGGGGGTGTTGGATGATGACAGGGTGATGATGAAGGGGGGATGATGACAGGCGGTGATGATGAAGGGGGATGATGACAGGGTGATGATGAAGGGGGGATGATGGCAGGCGGTGATGATGAAGGGGGGATGATGACAGGGTGATGATGAGGGTGTTAATGACGGGGGTCTGGATGATGACATGGGGGGGGGGTGATGTATTTCCCACCCTAGGCTTATAGTCGAGTCAATAACTTTTCCTGGGTTTTTGGGGGAAATTAGGGGCCGCGGCTTATATTCGGGTCGGCTTATACTCGAGTATATGGAGAAACACAAGAAAGGGGCCACACAAATGCATAATTAATAACATAAAATATGATATAAAGTGCAAAAAGTGCACAGGAGACAGGACAAAATATTATTATTAAGTCCTGAAGGTGCACGCAGAGACGGGGCAGAACACACTTACCCTGATAAAGGGCATAAAAGGTCATTCAGCCACGCCGGACTGTACATTGTCAGTGTGACATTGGAGAAGTACATACAATAGAACCTACATAAAGCACCAAAAAAAGTGCAGAAAAACAAGAAAACAAAAGTCAAAGGGTTGTTACTGAAAGGAGGAAAAAGGCGGAACGGGAAAATTCAGAGGAACGGCGCATAGCTATTAAACTCATTCAATCCATTCGGGACTAATCCAATGTGAAAATCCATCGGGTTTCGCGTTGTGCGACTGTTTTCCTCCAGTTACCGCCCCGTATACCTACTGGAACATGATCGATGCCTATGCTTTTTGTGTAGGATCCAGTATACATTTCTAGGGGACCCTATTTTATATGCTGCATTTATTTTAGCAGAACATAGCTGCAATACCACACACAACCTGAGGACATGGTGTGGCGCTGTATCTGAAAGAAATTAGCTCTATTTTTCAAATAGATAACCCCTTAAAATGGATCAGCAGGAGGCGCATGCGCGCGGCTTGCGGATAGGCAGCACCTGATGTGAGCTCCGCGTTGACCAGATATTACCACCCCTCTTAAGCGCCAATTACGGCTCCTACCTGATGGGAACTTATACCTGAGTGAGGGGGGAACATGTCCCGCTCGTCTAAGAAGTGGAACCAGCACTCTTCGCAGCGTTTATCCCAGTCTATTCCAGACATATTCCGAGCAGCCTGAGCTCTAAGATGGCGGCCTCCCGTGCTGCCTCGCCACTGCACCGCTCTGATGATGTCGAGGTCCCTGCTTCGGCGGACCTAACCCCGGCTGCGATGTATCGCAATATCAAGGACATGTTTCAGACTTCCCTGGCAAAAGCAGTGTCTGATATCTCCTCCCTGATACAAGATCTGGGCCAGAGGGTGGCGGATACTGAGCCCAAGATGGATTAAATGACGGAGGCAGTGGAGGCCGACCGCCATGATCTTGATGACCACAGAGCACAGCTCCGGGCCCTGGAACAGAAACTAGAGGACCTAGAGAACAGGTCCCGGCCGGTGAATCTTCGCATCCGCGTACTCCTGGAGGAGATCGTGGACCTCCTTAAGGCTATCTCTACATTGTTTTATGCAATGGCCCCGCAACTGGAACCGGAGATGCTCCAGTTTGATGGAATCCACCGGGCCGATGCCAAACCTAAAAACCCAGAGAGACCCCCAGGGATATCCTCTTAAAGCTCCATTACCCTGAGGTGCGGGATGTCTTGCTTCAAGCTGCTTGAAATATTCTAGTGCTTCCCGGCATGGCGCCCTCTGTACATCTTTATTCCGATCTGGCCCCTACGACCCTGGCTAGGCGTAGGGAGTTTCATCCCATCACCTTGGCACTGCAAAGAGAAGGCATCAGGTATCAGTGGGGCTTTCCCTTCTCTTTATCTTTCCAACCTCACGGCAAGCTGCACACTGTGAAAACGTATCCTGATGCCAGGGACTTACTGTGTAAACCTTTGCCGCAACATACTGGCCGCCCGGTCCGCACTAGGACCCCTGTGACCCGGGATCACCGTGGTCCCCGACCTTCCGGACTGGATGCTGCTCCCCCCTGAGAACTGACGGGTGGTTCTGGAGACTTTATTTTTGTCTACGTTATTTTTTGTTTCATTGCTGGGGTCGCTTGGGCTGGCGGGCCCTTTAAGAGACGCTATCTGGTTCTCCTTTATGACCCTATGAGCTCTTTCCCTGTGCTGCATGGATCGCAGCTCGTCCTTGACAGGAACTTTTTTCTTTTTTGACCCCTACTGTTGGAACTTGATTTATCCCCCCATTTTTTATATTTTGGACTTTGTATTAATGTTTTTCTTTGTCCAGATTGCTGTTCACCCCTTTTTGGTTGGTTCTCTTTCTCCTCTCTCATTGGTGGCCCCGATTACACGCTTTCTATGTTCCTTCTCTTTTTCTCTTCTCCCTCTTTGGCTTATTGTACTTAATGTACCTCTTTTCTTCCCTATTATCCTCCCCTTTTCTATTCGTCGTCCTTCTCCCCATTCTTTTCTTCCCTGCCTATCCTCTCTCCCTCCCCTCTGATCCTTTCTCCCACCTACTGCCGCTCCTTTTTCTTTCTCTCTGTCTCTTTCCCCTCTTTTTCTCCTTATCTTCCACTCCTCTGTACTTCTCGGCCCTGTTGCTCTCCATTCTCCCTGTCTTCTCACTTTCTCATTCCCCTGTTGGGCTTTTTATCTGGCTTCAGTGGCTTTTTTGCTTTTTTATCCACTTGTTCCACTCCTCTCCCCCCCCCCCCCCCCCTTCCCCTTTTTTAATTATTTTCTCTGCTCTGATTTGTTCCCTTTTCTATTTTTCTGGGTTGTTTCCGGTTCAGATTAAGATGCCTCGTAGCCCTTCAGTGGGCTTTTTGGAAGTAGGAGAGTCCACGCTATTATGTGGCCTGTCTTTCCTTTTGTATGGTTGCTTCTGTTATGTGTTATATTTATTTTGTATATTTTGATCACTTGTTTGTACAGGTACATATGCCCCTATTCCCGCTTCTGGTATACAGGTCTGATAGCACCGGCCGACACCTGCAGCTATTCCTTCTGGGTTTTTCAGCATGATTTTATTTGCCCATAATGGATATTAAGGCACTTCGGGATTACACTCGGCTGAAGCTGGATGCTATTTGCTTGCAGGAGACACATTTTACTGAAACATCTCAACCTCGATTTTTTCACAAACTGTTCACACATTGCTATGTAACCACTTATGCGACTAAGAGTAGGGGAGTTGTGATTCTTTGGCATATTGATTTTCCTTTTCAGGTGTGGGAGGTTAAGACTGACCCGGAAGGCAGATACCTTATTTTGTGGGCTCCCTATAGGATAAAACATTGTGTATAGTTAATTCATATGCCCCCACCGAATCTCCACTGCCCTTTTTCCATCAACTCTGTAAGCTTGTTGCCTCCCTCTCCTACGACAATTTGATTTGAGCTGGAGACTTTAATATGATTTATAATGGTAAACTAGATCGCTCCAACACGGCCCCGTTCCGCAGGTCTGGGATTCAACAACGGCTGCTATCCGCGCTTTTTAAGGAGGGGTCCCTGGTGGATGCGTGGTGAGAATTGAATGGCGCTGCTTGCGGTTATTCATACTCCTCAACAACAACATTATACTAGAATAGATTGGATTTTGCTTAATTCTCGTCTTATACCGCAATTGCTATATGCCCACCATGTCCCTTCAGACTGGTCCGCCCATGATATGGTTTTGGTGGCCCTTAACTTCATGAGCCCTCTGGCCTATCCTTTTAGGTGGCGCCTTAATGAGTCGCTTTTGACTATGCCTAAAGTGACTGAAAAGCTTGAGGAAGACCTCAGCTTGTTCTTCTTAGCGAATGTGGTCCCTGACTCTAAATCTTTTATCAGAGGTCAAATTATTTCTTTAGCCACCGGTATCAAACATGATCGGACCAGTACTCAACGGGCTTTGAAGGCTAGGTTGCACAGATTACTTTATGCACATCAACTTGACCCTACTCCTTACCTTTTTCGCCAGCTTCAGGATACCAGGGTGCAGCTGGATGCTCTTCAATCAACAGTAGTTGAGAAGGCATTGAGATGGACTAAAGCTACTTACTATAAGTTCGCTAATAAGCTTGACCGCTTGTTGGCGGCTATGTTGAAAAAAACTACATTGATTAACAGAGTCCACAGCCTCCAGTTGCGCCCTGGTGTCCGCTCTTCACATCCTGTCTGAATCTATTCGGCGTTTCATTCTTACTACTCGACCCTATACAGTTCACTGAACCCACCCGTCCCTCTTCCTTCCCTTCCACACTAACTCATTTTCTTTCTTCGGTCTCCCTCCCGCGACTCTCTCCTGACGCCAGAGAGGCTTTGAATGCCCCTGTGACCCCTGAGGAGGTGCCCTTGCTAAATTAAAATCGGGTAAATCCCCTGGCCCTGATGGCCTCCCGGCTGCGTACTATGCTCACACCTCATCTAGTTCACCTATTTAATTCTCTTCGGTCCTCTACTTCTCTCCCTGCTGAGTTTTTGGATGCGTTAATCACCATACTACCTAAACCTAATAAGGACCCTCTTCACCGCTAACTACCGCCCTATCTCATTATTGAACGTAGATTCTAAATTGTTGACCTCTATTTTGGCTGCCCGTTTAAACAGATATTTGCCTTTATTAATTGATAGTGATCAAGTGGGTTTTGTGCCTGGTCGCCAAGCCCCTGATAACCTTAGGAAGGTATTGAACCTTATCCATTGGGCGAACACCTCGAAAACTCCCTTGTCAATATTGTCGCTCGTTTGATTGTGTCTCCTGGCAATATCTGTTTGCGGTGCTCTCAAAATTTGGATTCTCTGGTCCCTTTGTCCAGATCCAACGTCACATTTACTCTTCCCCAACAGCCTTCTTAAAATTGCCTTTCACTGCTCCTCTTCCTCTGTGGATAGGCCGAGGCACCCGCCAGTGCTGCCCCTTGTCACCGGCGTCATTCGCCCCTGGTAATGGAGCTCTTGGCTGCTCTGCTTAGGGATCACCCTAGTGTTAGGGGGGTAGCTTTTGCGGGTGTTGAATATAAGGTTAACCTATTTGCGGATGACCTCCTCCATACACTTACTGTTCCTTTAGTAGGGCTCTGGTATGTCCTTCATATAAGGATACACTGGTGAATGTCTCAATTTTAACATCAGTGTTGAGGGATAGCCAATGTCATTTTTAACAGAGTGCACCCATATTCCTGTATTGTATTATCCCTACCTAATCTTTTTGCTGTTCTTACAGATTTTTCTGCCCACTCGGGGTTGACTGTCAATGTTAACAAATCAGAAGTCCTATATTGCAACGTCCCACCCTCTATGCAACGCCTTATATCTCTGAATTTTGGTTTTAAGAACTCCTCGACTGGCCTTTCTTATCTAGGTGTAAAGCTTACTCCCTCTTTGTCCACATTGTATAGTAGCAACTAGGGATCGACCGATTATCGGTATGGCCGATATGATCGGCCGATAATCACGATTTTGGGCATTATCGGTATCGGCAATTACATTGCCGATAAGCCGATAATGCCCCGCCCCCCCGCACCGCCCCCACCGCACCGCGATGCACCCCCCACCGTAGTGCTGGCCGGTATACCGGTATGAACCGGATATCTTTTTTTTTTCTCCCACGGTATGGATTTTTGCGGTCGGGCCCCTCCCCCACCCTCCGAGTCAATAAAAAAAAAAATTAAACTTACCGGTAATGGGTTTGGTCCGGGCCATCCATCCTTCCTGTAGTGTCCGGCGGCATTCCGGGTGGTGGGTGAACCGGTCCGGGCTGTCCTTCTTCTCCGGGGGTCCTCTTCTCCACTCCGGGCAGGCTACGGACTAGTAACGCAGCATAGACGCTGCTGCGCAGTGACGCACCTGACGTCACGGCGTAGCAGCGTCTATGCTGCGTTACTAGTCCGGAGCCTGCCCGGAGTGGAGAAGAGGACCCCCGGAGAAGAAGGACAGCCCGGACCGGTTCACCCACCACCCGGAATGCCGCCGGACACTACCGGAAGGATGGATGGCCCGGACCACCCTGACAGGTAGGGGGAGAGAAGCGGGTGGCGGCGGCCTTTGGCACCGCAAAAGCCACTGCAGTGAATTGATTTAAAGCGCCCGCTTTAAATCAATGATCTGCAGCGGTGTCATAGGGGGGATAAATAGCCGTTAACTTATACCGGAATATCGGTATAAGTTATCGGCTATCGGCCCTAACCTCCGCCGATTATCAGTATCGGCCCTAAAAATCTCATATCGGTCGATCCCTAGTAGCAACTATACACCACTTTACCGTTCTATTAGGGCGGACTTGGCGACATGGTCCTATCCTTACCTGTCCTGGCCGGAGAGGGTTAATGTTGTTAAGATGGTTAAATTACCGAGACTATTGTATCTTTTCCGCACCCTTCCCATCCCTATTGTCCGGTCAGACCTCCTATCTCTCCAGCAGGATGTCTCGAAATATATCTGGGCTTCTAAAAAACCTAGAATAGCTAGGAACGTGATGCATTATAACAGGTCATTGGGCGGGTTATCGGTCCCAAACTTCCTGAAATATTGATATGCAGCTTGCCTGGCTCAACTGGCTTTAATTAATCTATCAGTGGGTGCTCCTAAGTGGGTACTCCTGGAAAATTCCCAGCTGGCGCTGTACTCTTACGCCGCCTTCATGTGGTCTACTTGCGGTCACTACACGCCTCCCCTCCTCAGCTTTGGTAGCTCTCTATTCGTTGTCTCTCTGGCATCAGATTCGCTTTAAGTTCTCCTTGCAGTCCCCTGTCTCCCCTCTCCTTCCGCTTTTCTCTAATCCTCTTTTTCCTCCTGGCCTGTCTCTAACAAGTTTCTCTTGGTGGATCTCGGCTAAACTTACTAAACTTCATGATTTTCTTACAGGAAATACACTTCCTACATTTTAGTCTTTCTGGTTATCTCATGCAGTCCCTGATGGCGAATTGTTTAGGGCACGCCAACTCTTTTCTTTTCTCCGATCTCTGCCCCTAAACACACGTTCTCCTCATCCTACTTTCTTTGAAGCTCGCTCCCTCTACACTCCTGCCATGCCCGGATTGTTATCTTTGCTGTACGCGAAATTAAATGCCCCACCTACCGATACCAAATTGAAATTTATGCAGGCATGGGAGGGCGATCTACATACTACGCTGACACTCCAACAGTGGCGTGATGGCTGTGCGGTTATTAGCAGAGGTAGTTGGCAGGTGTCCTTAATGGAGACGGCCCTCAAGGTCCTTCATGGGGCCTACTTGGTCCCAGTGCGGTTACATGCTATCTACCCATTGGTCTTCCCGTTATGCTTCCGCGCTTGTGAAATGAGGGGTACAATGTATCATACTTGGTGGTCCTGCCCGGTAGTCTCAGCTTATTGGACACAAATTTTAGACCTTATAGATTCTGTTTTCACTATACAAGCTCCACGGACGCCTACCTTCTGCCTACTAGGCTGTAGACCTAACAGAATGCAATATAAAATGTTTCGTCTTGCTCAATACATTCTCTTAGCGGCGAGGATACACATAGCTTCCCAATGGAAGCAAACAGTTCTGAGAGTGGGAGACGTGATCTCTAGAGTTAATTTAATATTGTTATATGAAAAGCTATCATCTGTTAGAGAAGATGCTATGGAAACCTTTCACGCCCTGTGGGATCCCCGGTTGTCCTCTAGCTACTGCCCTGACATGTCTCATTGTTTGTCTCTGTATAAACTCTCCATATGCTATCCTGCAGGTGTCGGCCATTTCCATTTTACGTTAACTTCAATCCCATTGTTTCTACCTAGTGAGTGAAGATCACTTACTTGTTGGATATTTTATTCAAGCCTGTATATAATGCCTTGCCTATTTACCATTTTCCACTGTTTGGTTGTTCTTTGGTTCTAAGACCAATGTTTACTGTTTTGGAAGCTATGCATAATTCCATGTTTCTGTGATTGCCTTAATAAAGCTTCATGGTTTGACTATTAAAATTGATCAGCAGTGTGAATGTCTAACCTCTTCTCCATTCAAATGGTTGGGGGCATGGGATGCCCGTTCTTGACAATAGTGGGAGTCCCATCAGTCAGATCCAACATACTTCACTGTAGGGATGGTATTGGGCAGGTGATGGGCAGTGCCTGGTTTCCCCCAAACATGATGCTGCCCCCACCATGATCACTGTAGGGATGGTATTGGGCAGATGATGGGCAGTGCCTGGTTTCCCCTCAGACATGATGCTGCCCCCACCATGATCACTGTAGGGATGGTATTGGGCAGGTGATGGGCAGTGCCTGGTTTCCTCCAGACATGATGCTGCCCCCACCATGATCACTGTAGGGATGGTATTGGGCAGGTGATTGGCAGTACCTGGTTTCCTCCAGACATGATGCTGCCCCCACCATGATCACTGTAGGGATAGTATTGGGCAGGTGATGGGCAGTACCTGGTTTCCCCCAGACATGATGCTGCCCCCACCATGATCACTGTAGGGATGGTATTCGGCAGGTGATGGGCAGTGCCTGGTTTCCTCCAGACATGATGCTGCCCCCAACATGATCACTGTAGGGATGGTATTGGGCAGGTGATGGGCAGTACCTGGTTTTCTCCAGACATGATGTTGCCCCCACCATAATCACTGTAGGGATGGTATTGGGCAGGTGATGGGCAGTACCTGGTTTCCCCCAGACATGATGCTGCCTCCACCATGATCACTGTAGGGATGGTATTGGGCAGGTGATGGGCTGTACCTGGTTTCCACCAGACATGATGCATCCCCCACCATGATCACTGTAGGGATGGTATTGGGCAGGTGATGGGCAGTACCTGGTTTTCTCCAGACATGATGTTGCCCCCACCATAATCACTGTAGGGATGGTATTGGGCAGGTGATGGGCAGTGTCTGGTTTCCCCCAGACATGATGCTGCCTCCACCATGATCACTGTAGGGATGGTATTGGGAAGGTGATGGGAAGTGCCTGGTTTCCCCCAGACATGATGCTTCCCCCACCATGATCACTGTAGGGATGGTATTGGGCAGGTGATGGGCAGTGCCTGGTTTCCTCCAGACATGATGCTGCCTCCACCATGATCACTGTAGGGATGGTATTGGGCAGATGATGGGCAGTGCCTGGTTTCCCCCCAGACATGATGCTGCCCCCACCATGATCACTGTAGGGATGGTATTGGGCAGGTGATGGGCAGTGCCTGGTTTCCTTCAGACATGATGCTGCCCCCATCATGATCACTGTAGGGATGGTATTGGGCAGGTGATGGGCTGTACCTGGTTTCCACCAGACATGATGCATCCCCCACCATGATCACTGTAGGGATGGTATTGGGCAGATGATGGGCAGTGCCTGGTTTCCCCTCAGACATGATGCTGCCCCCACCATGATCACTGTAGGGATGGTATTGGGCAGGTGATGGGCAGTGTCTGGTTTCCCCCAGACATGATGCTACCCCCACCATGATCACTGTAGGGATGGTATTGGGCAGGTGATTGGCAGTACCTGGTTTCCTCCAGACATGATGCTGCCCCCACCATGATCACTGTAGGGATAGTATTGGGCAGGTGATGGGCAGTACCTGGTTTCCCCCAGACATGATGCTGCCCCCACCATGATCACTGTAGGGATGGTATTGGGCAGGTGATGGGCAGTACCTGGTTTCCCCCAGACATGATGCTGCCCCCACCATGATCACTGTAGGGATGGTATTCGGCAGGTGATGGGCAGTGCCTGGTTTCCTCCAGACATGATGCTGCCCCCAACATGATCACTGTAGGGATGGTATTGGGCAGGTGATGGGCAGTACCTGGTTTTCTCCAGACATGATGTTGCCCCCACCATAATCACTGTAGGGATGGTATTGGGCAGGTGATGGGCAGTGCCTGGTTTCCTCCAGACATGATGCTGCCTCCACCATGATCACTGTAGGGATGGTATTGGGCAGATGATGGGCAGTGCCTGGTTTCCCCCCAGACATGATGCTGCCCCCACCATGATCACTGTAGGGATGGTATTGGGCAGGTGATGGGCAGTGCCTGGTTTCCTTCAGACATGATGCTGCCCCCATCATGATCACTGTAGGGATGGTATTGGGCAGGTGATGGGCTGTACCTGGTTTCCACCAGACATGATGCATCCCCCACCATGATCACTGTAGGGATGGTATTGGGCAGATGATGGGCAGTGCCTGGTTTCCCCTCAGACATGATGCTGCCCCCACCATGATCACTGTAGGGATGGTATTGGGCAGGTGATGGGCAGTGTCTGGTTTCCCCCAGACATGATGCTACCCCCACCATGATCACTGTAGGGATGGTATTGGGCAGGTGATTGGCAGTACCTGGTTTCCTCCAGACATGATGCTGCCCCCACCATGATCACTGTAGGGATAGTATTGGGCAGGTGATGGGCAGTACCTGGTTTCCCCCAGACATGATGCTGCCCCCACCATGATCACTGTAGGGATGGTATTGGGCAGGTGATGGGCAGTACCTGGTTTCCTCCAGACATGATGTTGCCCCCACCATAATCACTGTAGGGATGGTATTGGGCAGGTGATGGGCAGTACCTGGTTTCCCCCAGACATGATGCTTCCCCCACCATGATCACTGTAGGGATGGTATTGGGCAGATGATGGGCAGTGCCTGGTTTCCCCCCCAGACATGATGCTGCCCCCACCATGATCACTGTAGGGATGGTATTGGGCAGGTGATGGGCAGTGCCTGGCTTCCCCCACCATGATCACTGTAGGGATGGTATTGGGCAGGTGATGGGCTGTACCTGGTTTCCACCAGACATGATGCATCCCCCACCATGATCACTGTAGGGATGGTATTGGGCAGATGATGGGCAGTGCCTGGTTTCCCCCCAGACATGATGCTGCCCCCACCATGATCACTGTAGGGATGGTATTGGGCAGGTGATGGGCAGTGTCTGGTTTCCCCCAGACATGATGCTACCCCCACCATGATCACTGTAGGGATGGTATTGGGCAGTGCCTGGTTTCCTCCAGACATGATGCTGCCTCCACCATGATCACTGTAGGGATGGTATTGGGCAGATGATGGGCAGTGCCTGGTTTCCCCCCAGACATGATGCTGCCCCCACCATGATCACTGTAGGGATGGTATTGGGCAGGTGATGGGCAGTGGCTGGTTTCCCCCAGACATGATGCTTCCCCCACCATGATCACTGTAGGGATGGTATTGGGCAGGTGATGGGCTGTACCTGGTTTCCACCAGACATGATGCTGCCCCCACCATGATCACTGTGGGGATGGTATTGGGCAGGTGATGGGCAGTACCTGGTTTCCCCCAGACATGATGCTGCCTCCACCATGATCACTGTAGGGATGGTATTGGGAAGGTGATGGGAAGTGCCTGGTTTCCCCCAGACATGATGCTTCCCCCACCATGATCACTGTAGGGATGGTATTGGGCAGGTGATGGGCAGTGCCTGGTTTCCCCCTGACATGATGCTGCCCCCACCATGATCAATGTAGGGATGGTATTGGACAGGTGATGGGCAGTGCCTGGTTTCCTCCAGACATGATGTTGCCCCCACCATAATCACTGTAGGGATGGTATTGGGCAGGTGATGGGCAGTACCTGGTTTCCCCCAGACATGATGCTGCCTCCACCATGATCACTGTAGGGATGGTATTGGGAAGGTGATGGGAAGTGCCTGGTTTCCCCCAGACATGATGCTTCCCCCACCATGATCACTGTAGGGATGGTATTGGGCAGATGATGGGCAGTGCCTGGTTTCCCCCCAGACATGATGCTGCCCCCACCATGATCACTGTAGGGATGGTATTGGGCAGGTGATGGGCAGTGCCTGGCTTCCCCCACCATGATCACTGTAGGGATGGTATTGGGCAGGTGATGGGCTGTACCTGGTTTCCACCAGACATGATGCATCCCCCACCATGATCACTGTAGGGATGGTATTGGGCAGATGATGGGCAGTGCCTGGTTTCCCCCCAGACATGATGCTGCCCCCACCATGATCACTGTAGGGATGGTATTGGGCAGGTGATGGGCAGTGTCTGGTTTCCCCCAGACATGATGCTACCCCCACCATGATCACTGTAGGGATGGTATTGGGCAGTGCCTGGTTTCCTCCAGACATGATGCTGCCTCCACCATGATCACTGTAGGGATGGTATTGGGCAGATGATGGGCAGTGCCTGGTTTCCCCCCAGACATGATGCTGCCCCCACCATGATCACTGTAGGGATGGTATTGGGCAGGTGATGGGCAGTGGCTGGTTTCCCCCAGACATGATGCTTCCCCCACCATGATCACTGTAGGGATGGTATTGGGCAGGTGATGGGCTGTACCTGGTTTCCACCAGACATGATGCTGCCCCCACCATGATCACTGTGGGGATGGTATTGGGCAGGTGATGGGCAGTACCTGGTTTCCCCCAGACATGATGCTGCCTCCACCATGATCACTGTAGGGATGGTATTGGGAAGGTGATGGGAAGTGCCTGGTTTCCCCCAGACATGATGCTTCCCCCACCATGATCACTGTAGGGATGGTATTGGGCAGGTGATGGGCAGTGCCTGGTTTCCCCCTGACATGATGCTGCCCCCACCATGATCAATGTAGGGATGGTATTGGACAGGTGATGGGCAGTGCCTGGTTTCCTCCATACATGATGCTGCCTCCACCATGATCACTGTAGGGATGGTATTGGGCAGATGATGGGCAGTGCCTGGTTTCCCCCCAGACATGATGCTGCCCCCACCATGATCACTGTAGGGATGGTATTGGGCAGGTAATGGGCAGTGCCTGGTTTCCCCCAGACATGATGCTTCCCCCACCATGATCACTGTAGGGATGGTATTGGGCAGGTGATGGGCTGTACCTGGTTTCCACCAGGCATGATGCATCCCCCACCATGATCACTGTAGGGATGGTATTGGGCAGGTGATGGGCAGTACCTGGTTTCCTCCAGACATGATGCTTCCCCCACCATGATCACTGTAGGGATGGTATTGGACAGGTGATGGGCAGTGCCTGGTCTTCTCCAGACATGATGCTGTCCCCACCATGATCACTGTAGGGATGGTATTGGGCAGGTGATGGGCAGTACCTGGTTTCCCCCAGACATAATGCTGCCTCCACCATGATCACTGTAGGGATGGTATTGGGCAGGTGATGGGCAGTACCTGGTTTCCTCCAGACATGATGCTGCCTCCACCATGATCACTGTAGGGATGGTATTGGGCAGGTGATGGGCAGTGCCTGGTTTCCTCCAGACATGATGCTGCCCCCACCATGATCACTGTAGGGATGGTATTGGGTAGGTGATGGGCAGTGCCTGGATTCCTCCAGACATGATGCTGCCCCCTCCATGATTACTGTAGGGATGGTATTGGGCAGGTGATGGACAGTACCTGGTTTCCCCCAGACATGATGCTGCCTCCACCATGATCACTGTAGGGATGGTATTGGGCAGATGATGGGCAGTGCCTGGTTTCCCCTAGACATGATGCTTCCCCCACCATGATCACTGTAGGGATGGTATTGGGCAGGTGATGGGCAGTACCTGGTTTCCTCCAGACATAATGCGGCCCCCACCATGGTCACTGTAGGGATGATATTGGGCAGGTGATGGGCAGTACCTGGTTTCCTCCAGACATGATGCTGCCCCCACCATGATCATTGTAGGGATGGTATTGGGCAGGTGATGGGCAGTGCCTGGTTTCCCCCAGACATGATGTGGCCCCCACCATGATCACTGTAGGGATGTTATTGGGCAGGTCATGGGCAGTGGCTGGTTTCCCCCAGACATGATGCTGCCCCCACCATGATCACTGTAGGGATGATATTGGGCAGATGATGGGCAGTGCCTGGTTTCCCCTAGACATAATGCTGCCCCCACCATGATCACTGTAGGTATGATATTGGGCAGGTGATGGGCAGTACCTGGTTTCCTCCAGACATGATGCGGCCCCCACCATGGTCACTGTAGGGATGATATTGGGCAGGTGATGGGCAGTACCTGGTTTCCTCCAGACATGATGCTGCCCCCACCATGATCACTATAGGGATGGTATTGGGCAGGTGATGGGCAGTGCCTGGTTTCCTCCAGACATGATGCTGCCCCCACCATGATCACTGTAGGGATGGTATTGGGCAGGTGATGGGCAGTGGCTGGTTTCCCCCAGACATGATGCTGCCCCCACCATGATCACTGTAGGGATGGTATTGGGCAGGTGATGGACAGTGCCTGGTTTCCCCCAGACATGATGTGGCCCCCACCATGATCACTGGACGGATGGTATTGGGCAGGTGATGGGCAGTTCCTGGTTATATCAGACCAGAGAATCTTGTTCCTCACAGTCTGATTCTTTAGATCCTTTCTGTAATCTCCAGGCTCTTTCATGTGTTATTACTGAGGAGGCTTCTTTCTGTCCTGATTGTGGAAGCTGCAGTGATGGTTTTGGGACTTTTGGATATTTCTCTCATCTCTACACAGGATCTTTGGGGCTCAGCCATAGGGACCATTGTTTTCTTGGTCTCCTGTCTCACCAAGACCATTCTCCCCCGATTACTCAGTTTGGGGGTCGGCAGCTCTAGGAAGAGTCCTGGTTGTTCCTTCTTCTTCCATGTAAGAATTATGGAGACCACTGAGCTCTTGAGAACTTTCAGTTTTATTTTTCTAAGAGCTGTGGTCCATTCTCTCTATCACCCAAGTACAAGAAGAAGTGTAAACGAGTTACACCTGCGGTCCATCACAAGCCCTTCTCCAGTCTTTTGGCAGTGCCCCTTTGAACAGGGTCTATTGAACGCCCTTGAACTTACCCTTGAATAACTTATCGTACCAGTTGGTGCTTTATGGCCTTTTTCCTGGGGTTCACGTCATGGAGGCCATCCAGGAGGCCTGCGCCTTATGAACTGTTTTAAGGACTCTATATTGCTGATCCACAGCCGGCTTAGAGTCTATTCCATCTTTGACAGTCTGGACGTCAATTAAGAAGAGGACTAATGCCCCTCTGCCTCCCAAACTCCCCATATATTTGCTGAATAGTGTGGCCTTGTGATCTGCCCCTCCCTACCCCCATAGACTTCAACCCCCTCCCTGATCACAGACTGTAATATGTTGTTGTTTTTCGACTTTGTTTCTTCGATAATGTGTAGCATGTGATATAGTGTATAGCTTAGGGAACCTGTGCTTTATATTGTGCTGTCATGTATATAATGGAATACAGGAGTGTTAGTGTAACATTTGGTACAATGTATAGTGTTGGGAACCTGTGCTGTATATTGTACCGTCATGTACACAGTGGGGCAAAAAAGTATTTAGTCAGCCACCAATTGTGCAAGTTCTCCCACTTATAAAGATGAGAGGCTGTAATTTTCATAATAGGTTATAACCTCAACTATGAGAGACAGAATGAGAAAAAAAATCCATAAAATCACATTGTCTGATTTTTAAACAATTTATTTGAAAATGATGGTGGAAAATAAGTATTTGGTCACCTACAAGATTTCTGGCTCTCACAGACCTGTAACTTCTTCGTTAAGAGTCTCCTCTGTTCTCCACTCGTTACCTGTATTAATGGCCCCTGTTTGAATTTGTTATCAGTATAAAAGACACCTGTCCACAACCTCAAACAGTCACACTCCAAACTCAACTATGGCCAATACCTAAGTGCTGTCGAAGGACACCAGAAACAAAATTGTAGACCTGCACCAGGCTGGGAAGACTGAATCTGCAATAGGCAAGCAGCTTGGTGTGAAATGAACAGTGGGAGCAATTATTAGAAAATGGAAGACATACAAGACCACTGATAATCTCTCTTGATCTGGGGCTCCACACAAAATCTCACACAGTGGTGTCAAAATTATCACAAGAACGGTGAGCAAAAATCCCAGAACCACACAGGGGGACCTAGTGAATGACCTGCAGAGAGCTGGGACCAAAGTAACAAAGGCTACGCCGCCAGGAACTCAAATCATGCAGTGCCAGACGTGTCCCCCTGCTTAAGCCAGTACATGTCTGGGACCGTCTGAAATTTGTTAGAGAGCATTTGGATGATCCAGAAGAGTATTGGGATAATGTCATATGGTCAGATGAAGCCAAAGTAGAACTTATTGGTAAAAACTCAACTCGTCGTGTTTGGAGGAGAAAGAATGCTGAGTTGCATCCAAAGAACACCATACCTACTGTGAAGCACGGGGTGGAAACATCATGCTTTGGGGCTGTTCTTCTGCTAAGGGACCAGAACAACTGATCTGTGTAAAGGAAAGAATGAATGGGGCCATGTATCGTAAGATGTTAAGTGAAAAGCTCCTTCTATCAGCAAGAGCATTGAAGATGAAACGTGGCTGGGTTATTTAGCATGATAATGATCCCAAAAACACCTCCCGGGCAACGAAGTAGTGGCTTCGTAAGAAGCATTTCAAGGTCCCGGAGTGGCCTAGCCAGTCTCCAGATCTAAACCCCATAGAAAGCCTTTGGTGGGAGTTGAAAGACTTTGTTGCCCAGCGACAGCCCCAAAACATCACTGCTCTAGAGGAGATCTGCATGGAGGAATGGGCCAAAATACCAGCAACAGTGTGTGAGAACCTCGTGAAGGCTTACAGAAAGCGTTTGACCTCTGTCGGTGCCAACAAAGGGGATAGAACATGAACTTTAGTTATTAACCAAATACTTTTTTCCCACCATACTTTGCAAATAAATTCTTTAAAAATCAGACAATGTGATTTTAAGGATTTTTTTCCTCATTATGTCTCTCATAGTTGAGGTTATAACCTATGCTGAAGATTACAGCCTCTCCTCTTTATAAGTGGGAGAACTTGCACAATTGGTGGCTGACTAAATACTTTTTTGGCCCACTGTATAATGTATGCAGGAGTGTTATGGTAACATGTGGTACGATGTATAGTGTAGGGAACCTGTGCTGTATATTGTACTGGCATGTATATAATGTATGCAGGAGTGTTAGTGTAACATGTGGTACGATGTATAGTGTAGGGAACCTGTGCTGTATATTGTACTGGCATGTATATGATGTATGCAGGAGTGTTAGTGTAGTATGGGGTATAGTGTATAGCGTAGGGAACCTGTGCTGTGTATTGTACTGGCATGTATATGATGTATGCAGGAGTGTTAGTGTAGTATGGGGTATAGTGTATAGCGTAGGGAACCTGTGCTGTGTATTGTACTGTCATGTATATAATGTATGCAGAAATGTTAGTGTAACATGTGGTATGATGTATAGTGTAGGGAACCTGTGCTGTATATTGTACTGTCATGTATATAATGTATGCAGAAATGTTAGTGTAACATGTGGTATGATGTATAGTGTATGGACACATATGCTGTATATTGTGCTGTCATGTATATAATGTGTGCAGGAGTGTTAGTGTAGCATGTGGTATGATGTATAGTTTAGAGAATCTGTGCTGTCATGCTTTGTGTGATTGTAATTTATTGAATGACTTGTAATGACTGACTGATCAATAAAGCTCTTGTCCAATCAGCTTAATTTACCCAGGGTGACTCCGATCAAGGTGGAGAAACATCTCAGAGATGATCAAGAGAAATGGGAGGAGCCAGATATAGAGGTCACATGTCATAGTAAAGTGTCTGGATGAATATCTACTCAAATGTTTTCCCTATGCAATTTTTAGTGTTTTTTACATGATCTCATCTTCTTTCCATCCAGGTCCCTAATATATATGATCAGCTGATATCCTGTATATAAGAGAATATTCCTGATCAATGATGGAGAAGGACAGAGACAAGATGGCGGAGAGGATAATACACCTCACTATAGAGATACTCTTCCAGCTTACCGGAGAGGTGAGGGATTCTGGGAGTGATGTCACATGACCTCATTCTTCTCTATGGTAATCACATGATATGACTGGAGAGGTGAGGGATTCTGGGAGTGATGTCACATGACCTCATTCTTCTCTATGGTAATCACATGATATGGCTGGAGAGGTGAGGGATTCTGGGAGTGATGTCACATGACCTCATTCTTCTCTATGGTAATCACATGATATGGCTGGAGAGGTGAGGGATTCTGGGAATGATGTCACATGACCTCATTCTTTTCTAACGTAATCACATGATATGACTGGAGAGGTGAGGGATTCGGGGAGTGATGTCACATGACCTCATTCTTTATGGTAATCACATGATATGACCGGAGAGGTGAGGGATGCTGGGAGTGATGTCACATGACCTCATTCTTCTCTATGGTAATCACATGATATGACTGGAGAGGTGAAGGATTCTGGGAGTGATGTCACATGACCTCATTCTTCTCTATGGTAATCACATGATATGACTGGAGAGGTGAGGGATTCTGGCAGTGATGTCACATGACCTCATTCTTCTCTATGGTAATCACATGATATGACTGGTGAGGTGAGGGATTCTGGGAGTGATGTCACATGACCTCATTCTTCTCTATGGTAATCACATTATATGACCGGACAGGTGAGGGATTCTGGGAGTGATGTCACATGACCTCATTCTTCTCTATGGTAATCACATGATATGACTGGAGAGGTGAGGGATGCTGGGAGTGATGTCACATGACCTCATTCTCCTCTATGGTAATCACATGATATGACTGGAGAGGTGAGGGATTCTGGGAGTAATGTCACATGACCTCATTCTTCTCTATAGTAATCACATGATATGACTGGAGAGGTGAGGGATTCTGGGAGTGATGTCACATGACCTCATTCTTCTCTATGGTAATCACATGATATGACTGGAGAGGTGAGGGATTCTGGGAGTGATGTCACATGACCTCATTCTTCTCTATGGTAATCACATGATATGACTGGAGAGGTGAGGGATTCTGGGAGTGATGTCACATGACCTCATTCTTCTCTATGGTAATCACATGATATGACTGGAGAGGTGAGGGATTCTGGGATGTATGTAGTGATATGTATTATTGTGTCCCCATAACCAGGATTACACGGTGGTGAAGAAGACCTCTAGGGGGCGCCATCAGGCCCCTGTGTGTGAAGGATGGGGAAGAACCCTGAGGCCAATCCCGGGGCCTCCACCTCACTCCCTGATACATGAGGAGATGAATGAGCAGAAGATCCTAGAACTCACCAACAAGATGGTGGAGCTGCTGACTGGAGAGGTGACCCTGCTGGGAATGCTGGGACATTATACAGTAACGCTATGAAGGGATGGGGGTGATGACTGTATCATTGTGTGTGTCAGGTTCCTATAAGGTGTCAGGACGTGGCCGTCTATTTCTCCATGGAGGAGTGGGAGTATTTAGAAGGACACAAGGATCAGTACATAGCGGACATAGTCATGATGGAGGATCAGCAGCCCCTCACATCAGCAGGTAATACACATGACTATATACACACCGCACACTGCATTTATTCTATATACACAATGGATTCACTCACTGGATGTGTTTCCTACAAAACCAGAGAGATGTCCCCGTCCTCTTCCTCCAGAGGATTCTTCAGAAGGAGATGACAATGTCCTCCAGGATTATCAGGTAGATAAGGGAGAGAAGGTTCCATGATATGTTCCCTATGATGTGTAGAAGAGCTGGGAGGCTCCTGTGCTCAGGATCAGTTCATCTAGAACATTCCATGTCACTTCTACAATATTTCTTTCACAGCTTATGGATCAGAGTAAAGATGTGAAGAACATTAATGCTCCAGACATAATGGTGAAAGAGGAGACAGATGTGAGGGGTGATGATCCGTGTACAGAGGACATCCCTACAGCGCCCCCGCCAGGTCAGTACTGATCACTGACTGCACACAACACTCACACATTATACTCACCAGGTCAGTACTGATCACTGACTGTACACAACACTCACACATTATACTCACCAGGTCAGTACTGATCACTGACTGCACACAACACTCACACATTATACTCACCAGGTCAGCACTGATCACTGACTGCACACAACACTCACACATTATACTCACCAGGTCAGTACTGATCACTGACTGTACACAACACTCACACATTATACTCACCAGGTCAGTACTGATCACTGACTGCACACAACACTCACACATTATACTCACCAGGTCAGTACTGATCACTGACTGCACACAACACTCACACATTATACTCGCCAGGTCAGTACTGATCACTGACTGTACACAACACTCACACATTATACTCACCAGGTCAGTACTGATCACTGACTGTACACAACACTCACACATTATACTCACCAGGTCAGTACTGATCACTGACTGCACACAACACTCACACATTATACTCACCAGGTCAGTACTGATCACTGACTGTACACAACACTCACACATTATACTCACCAGGTCAATACTGATCACTGACTGCACACAACACTCACACACTATACTCACCAGGTCAGGACTGACCACTGACTGCACACAACACTCACACATTATACTCACCAGGTCAGTACTGATCACTGACTGTACACAACACTCACACATTATATTCTCCAGGTCAGTACTGATCACTGACTGTACACAACACTCACACATTATACTCACCAGGTCAGTACTGACTGCACACAACACTCACACATTATACTCACCAGGTCAGTACTGATCACTGACTGCACACAACACTCACACATTATACTCACCAGGTCAGTACTGACCACTGACTGCACACAACACTCACACATTATACTCACCAGGTCAGTACTGATCACTGACTGCACACAACACTCACACATTATACTCACCAGGTCAGTACTGATCACTGACTGCACACAACACTCACACATTATACTCACCAGGTCAGTACTGATCACTGACTGCACACAACACTCACACACTATACTCACCAGGTCAGGACTGACCACTGACTGCACACAACACTCACACATTATACTCACCAGGTCAGTACTGATCACTGACTGTACACAACACTCACACATTATATTCACCAGGTCAGTACTGATCACTGACTGTACACAACACTCACACATTATACTCACCAGGTCAGTACTGACTGCACACAACACTCACACATTATACTCACCAGGTCAGTACTGATCACTGACTGTACACAACACTCACACATTATACTCACCAGGTCAGTACTGATCACTGACTGTACACAACACTGACACATTATACTCACCAGGTCAGCACTGACCACTGACTGTACACAACACTCACACATTATACTCACCAGGTCAGTACTGATCACTGACTGTACACAATACCCACACATTATACTCACCAGGTCAGTACTGACTGTACACAACACTCACACATTATACTCACCAGGTCAGTACTGATCACTGACTGTACACAACACTCACACATTATACTCACCAGGTCAGTACTGACCACTGACTGCACACAACACTCACACATTATACTCACCAGGTCAGTACTGATCACTGACTGCACACATCACTCACACATTATACTCACCAGGTCAGTACTGATCACTGACTGCACACAACACTCACACATTATACTCACCAGGTCAGTACTGATCACTGACTGTACACAACACTCACACATTATACTCACCAGGTCAGTACTGATCACTGACTGCACACAACACTCACACATTATACTCACCAGGCCAGTACTGGTTGTACACAACACTCACACATTATACTCACCAGGTCAGTACTGATCACTGACTGCACACAACACTCACACATTATACTCACCAGGTCAGTACTGATCACTGACTGTACACAACACTCACACATTATACTCACCAGGTCAGTACTGACTGTACACAACACTCACACATTATACTCACCAGGTCAGTACTGATCACTGACTGTACACAACACTCACACATTATACTCACCAGGTCAGTACTGATCACTGACTGCACACAATACTGAGACATGGGCGCATGGCTGTGTTGTCACGATCACTTCCTCAGAACACTGGAGCACCTAAATACTCCTTTAAAGGAGTACTCCACTGCTTTACTTCTTACTCCTTATCCACAGTATAGAGGATGTGTCTGATCATTGGGGGTCTGAATGCTGGGAGCCGTCACCATCTCCTGTATGGGACCCGGAGTGAGAATCGACACAACCCCTCTATGCATCTCTATGAGAGAGCTGGAGATACACAAGATCTGTGCTCGTGTATCTCTGGCCCTCCCTTAGCATATAGTGGATAAGGAGTAAAGTAGCAGAATTCTCCTTCAAGGTTATTATTATTATTTTTTTTGCAGATTACTATTCCGGTAGCTTGGAGGAACATTTAATTTTTTCACCCTTTAAGGCAGAAGATGATGGCCTCACACGAGATATATATAAAGAGCATGGAATTATCCCAGATGAGTCCTCAGCCCTTCACAGCAAAGATCCATCGACTGGTCCTATTATACAGGTTCTATCTTCTGATTCATCACAGGGCGTTAATAAAAGTCAAGAATGGGGTGGTAACCCACAAAGAGCCCACACGGGGGAGAAGCTATATTCATGTTCAGAATGTGAGAAATGTTTTAACCAGAAATCAGATCTTGTTAGACATCAGAGGAGCCACACAGGGGAGAAGCCATTTTCATGTTCAGAATGTGGGAAATGTTATACCGTGAAATCAAATCTTGTTAAACATATGGCTTTTCATACCGGGGAAAAGCCATTCACATGTTCTGACTGTGGGAGATGTTATAGCGTTGAATCCAATCTTGTTAAGCATCAAAGAATTCACACAGGAGAGAAGCCATTTTCATGTTCAGAATGCGGCAAAAGTTTTAACCATAAGTCAGATCTTGTTAGACATCAACGAAATCACACAGGGGTTAAGCCATTTTCCTGTTCAGAATGTGGCAAAGGTTTTAATCAAAGATCAGATCTTGTTCGACATCAAAGAAGTCACTCGGGGGTGAAGCCTTTTTCATGCTTAGAATGTGGGAAACGTTTTATTCAGAAATCAAATCTTGTTACGCATCAAAGAATCCACACAGGGGAGAAGCCGTTTTCATGTTCAGAATGTGGAAAACGTTATAATGTTAAATCAGAGCTTGTTACACATCAGAGAATTCACACAGGAGAGAGGCCATTTTCATGTTCAGATTGCAGTAAATGTTTTAACCAGAAAACAGATCTTGTTAGACATCAGAGAATTCACACAGGGGAGAAACCATTTTTATGTTCAGAATGTGGGAAATGTTATAGCGTTAAAGCAAATCTTGTTACACATCAAAGAATTCACACAAAGGCGAAGCCATTTCCACGTTTAGATTGTGGAAAAAGTTATCAAATGAAACCAAGTCTTGTTACACTTGAGAAAATTCAAACAGAGAAAAAAACATTCCCATGTTCAGAATGTGGGAAACGTTATAGCGTTAAAGCAAATCTGGTGACACATCAGAGAATGCACGCTGGGGAAAAACCATTTTCATGTACGCTGTGTGGCAATTTTTTTACCCAAAAATCAGATCTTGTTAGACATCAGAAAATTCACACAGGTGTAAAACCATTTTCCTGTTCAGAATGTGGTAAATGTTTTAACCAGACATCGGATCTTGTTAGACATCAGAAAAGCCACACAGGGGAGAAGCCATTTTCGTGTTCAGAATGTGGGAAATGTTTCATCCAGAAGTCAAACCTTGTTACACACCAGAGAACTCACTCCAAGGAGAAGCCATTTTCATGTTCAGACTGTGGGAAATGTTTTACACGGAAATCAATTCTTGTTGACCATCAAAAGAACTCACACCAGGGAGAAACCTTACGCATGTTAAGTATGTGGGAAATGTTTAATACACAAATTACATCCTCCTAAGAATTGAAGGACTCATCAGACAAATAGGCAATTTATATTTAACTTATTGACAAATAATAATATGATAAAATACAGTTACAGTTAAAGTCTTGTGTCTTACAAGAGAAAGGGAAGCCACAAGAGGTGACACGTGTGGACGCAGGATGTCCTGCACATATCGCTGAGCTGTTTTTGTTCCTCTTATCACCACTAGGGGTGATTTAACCAATCATTTGTAGATGACCTTTGTGCTTAGGGGGGGGAGATTTATTTAAAATGTGTCCAGATGAAAAGTTGCCCAGTGGCCCATAGCAACCAATCAGCTCGCCTCTTTAATTTTTAGCTAGGCCTTTACAAAATGAAAGAAGCGATCTAATTAGTTGCTATGGGCAACTGGGCAACTTTTCCTTTGCACAGGTTTTGATAAATCTCACCCAGGGTCTTTGTCTTGCTGCATGATCCTCGTTCTCTTGAGTTTTAGGCCATATTTTCCTCTAGAATGTGCTGCTATAATTCAGAATTCAGGCCCAGGCCATGCGAGTACCACATAGTGTTTACAGATTGTATGATGTTTGCTGGAATGCTTTATTTTGGTCTACTTTGTCTTGTCATTGTGATCTTTAGCAAACTGCAGATGGGCAGCAGTGTTCTTTTTGGGCAGCAATGTCTTTATCCTTGTAATCCTGTCGTGCAGACCATTCCATTGTAGCTCAGTGTCCTCCTGATGGTGGACTCACCAATATTAACTAATGCTGGAGGATCTTTCTGTTACCTTTCCACATATTTCCTCAGTAAACCAATGACCAATTCTAAGATCTTTGACTTATTTGTTTCATTTGGTTCTCTTTATATTCCTTTTGGAAGTCGATGTAGTTTTAGATTAAATATATGCCGAAATATAGGGAATCGGCTTTTATTTCCCCTTCAGACGATCTCCGTTCATGGAGCAGGAAGCCAAAGAAGCTGTGCTGCCCGGCTATGAAAAGTCTTCACGCCCCTGAAATATTAGAATATATTTGTGATGTAAATTCTGTTCTCCCTGTGTAGAGATACATCAGAATCACCATATAAGATAAAGCAACATACTCCTTATGTATAATCACCACATCTCACCGTACAATCACCGCATCTCACCGTACAATCACATGTATAATCACCACATCTCACCGTACAATCACATGTATAATCACCACATCTCACCGTACAGTCATATGTATAATCACTACATCTCACCGTACAATCACATGTATAATCACCACATCTCACCGTACAATCACATGTATAATCACATCTCACCGTACAGTCATATGTATAATCACTACATCTCACTGTACAATCACATGTATAATCACATCTCACCGTACAATCACATGTATAATCACTACATATCACTGTACAATCACATGTATAATCACTACATCTCACCGTACAATCACATGTATAATCACCACATCTCACCGTACAATCACATGTATAATCACTACATCTCACTGTACAATCACATGTATAATCACTACATCTCACCGTACAATCACATGTATATTCACCACATCTCACTGTACAATCACATGTATAATCACCGCATCTCACCGTACAATCACATGTATAATCACCACATCTCACCGTACAATCACATGTATAATCACCACATCTCACCGTACAGTCATATGTATAATCACCACATCTCACCGTACAATCACATGTATAATCACCACATCTCACCGTACAATCACATGTATAATCACATCTCACCGTACAGTCATATGTATAATCACTACATCTCACCGTACAATCACATGTATAATCACCACATCTCACCGTACAATCACATGTATAATCACATCTCACCGTACAATCACATGTATAATCACATGTATAATCACTACATCTCACTGTACAATCACATGTATAATCACCAAATCTCACCGTACAATCACATGTATAATCAACACATCTCACCGTACAATCACATGTATAATCACTACATCTCACCGTACAATCACATGTATATTCACCACATCTCACCGTACAATCACATGTATAATCACCAAATCTCACCGTACAATCGCTTGTATAATCACTACATCTCACTGTACAATCACATGTATAATCACCAAATCTCACCGTACAATCACATGTATAATCAACACATCTCACCGTACAATCACATGTATAATCACTACATCTCACCGTACAATCACATGTATAATCAACACATCTCACCGTACAATCACATGTATAATCACTACATCTCACCGTACAATCACATGTATAATCACTACATCTCACTGTACAATCACATGTATATTCACTACATCTCACCGTACAATCACATGTATAATCACTACATCTCACCGTACAATCACATGTATATTCACTACATCTCACCGTACAATCACATGTATAATCACTACATCTCACCGTACAATCACATGTATAATCACTACATCTCACCGTACAATCACATGTATATTCACTACATCTCACCGTACAATCACATGTATATTCACTACATCTCACCGTACAATCACATGTATATTCACCACATCTCACCGTACAATCACATGTATAATCACATCTCACCGTACAATCACATGTATAATCACCACATCTCACTGTACAATCACATGTATAATCACTACATATCACCGTACAATCACATGCATAATCACATCTCACCGTACAATCACATGTATATTCACCACATCTCACCGTACAATCACATGTATAATCACCAAATCTCACCGTATAATCACATGTATAATCACCACATCTCACCGTACAATCACATGTATAATCACTACATCTCACTGTACAATCACATGTATAATCACTACATCTCACTGTACAATCACATGTATAATCACCAAATCTCACCGTACAATCACATGTATAATCACCACATCTCACCGTACAATCACATGTATAATCACTACATCTCACCGTACAATCACACGTATAATCACTACATCTCACTGTACAATCACTTGTATAATCACATCTCATCGTACAATCACATGTATAATCACCACATCTCATTGTACAATCACATGTATAATCACCACATCTCACTGTACAATCACATGTATAATCACTGCATCTCACCGTACAATCACATGTATAATCACCAAATCTCATTGTACAATCACATGTATAATCACCACATCTCACTGTACAATCACATGTATAATCACATCTCACCGTACAATCACATGTATAATCACCACATCTCACCGTACAATCACATGTATAATCACCACATCTCATTGTACAATCACATGTATAATCACCACATCTCACTGTACAATCACATGTATAATCACATCTCACCGTACAATCACATGTATAATCACCACATCTCACCGTACAATCACATGTATAATCACTACATCTCACCGTATAATCACATGTATAATCACCACATCTCACCGTACAATCACATGTATAATCACCAAATCTCACCGTACAATCGCATGTATAATCACATCTCACCGTACAATCACATGTATAATCACATCTCACCGTACAATCACATGTATAATCACCACATCTCACCGTACAATCACATGTATAATCACCAAATCTCACCGTACAATCACATGTATAATCACATCTCACCGTACAATCACATGTATAATCACTACATCTCACTGTACAATCACATGTATAATCACATCTCACCGTACAATCACATGTATAATCACATCTCACCGTACAATCACATGTATAATCACTACATCTCACCGTACAATCACATGTATAATCACTGATGACACGGAAAAGTATCACATGGAGTCAGTTCTGAGGATGTGTTTGTGGTCTGAGTGTTCTATGTAGTCTGCAAATGTTGTATGTGGGAGACCAGGGTTCTAATCCTGCTTCCCTTCTTTGTTACAAGATAATACTTTTTTTTTTTTTCATTGTAACCTGTTCTCTTCCATCTTTCTAATGACATTAAGAATCCTTCACTTATCCCTCAGGGCACTGAGTGGCACAGGGTTTAAAGAGCCAAAAGAACCCACTAAAGTGCTGTAGACCAGTGTTTCCCAACCCAGTTTTTTCAGTTACTCCATTGGAATAGAACAGTGAAAAATTAAAATCTTGGACTGTTGGTGTGCCTTGAGGACTGGGTTGGGAAACACTGCTGTAAACTACAATATAGCTGCTCTATCAGGGACATTCTTTCTAATAAAAAAAAAAAAACACTTAAGGCATCTATAAAGAAAAAACTCAAGAGAAAATATAGATAGTTGGTTTTCTCAATCCAAAAAATGATAAAGATATCCCTTGGTGAGAGTAAATAGTATATAGCATAAGCGAAAGATCACCAATAAGGTTTAGATATCAAATCTTAATTTAATTAGTTGATAAAATTGTTATCAAAAAGTGTTAACTAATAATGGGAAGGGGGTGAGGGTACAGGTGAGTGCCTACACTCAGAGCCCTACCTATCTAGGGGGGGCTCCTAAACTAAGTGTGGATAGGAATAGGGGGCATAGAGACAATACATACAGATAAGTTAGCCTCTTCTACCAAAGCGTTTCGCCTAATGTAGATACATAGGCTCATCAGGGGACAAGAGGACAACAAATATATACAACGATAATAAGATATTGGTACATTAAAGCATTAGTGGGTTAACACTTAGATACTAAACGATTAACATAGGACAGATACATTCAGATAGGTAAAGATAGGTAAAAATTGGTCTCAGTGGTCAGGGACAGTCAAACTTGAATATATGTCGTCAGTATCTAAATGTCAAGGTATAGATGAATAGAGACATTTAGAAATGGGATATAGGATAAAGTATCAGACATAAATGATGTGTAACAATGTCCTATACAGGTTAAAGTGATAGTAGAGAAATAATCTTCAGAGTATTTCTAGGTTCACTCCATGTAATATTTCATGCTGCAAGAAACAAATTACAGGACGTGAGACATCCAATCTCATAGGATATTCATAGAGATTCCAAATCGTATAACAATTTATCTTACCACAGATGTTAATGTGTGGTGGGCGCCATGATCAATAGAAAATGGTGATAGACCAAAGAGTAACGTTAGGTCTAGACAAAAAAGATAAACGCAAAAATTGTAGTATACAACCACAGTATAACACCAAAGAATAAAAGACATTGAAGCCATCGCATACCCTGATACGGAGACCTGTACATGTTAGATATCCCATATAGACCAGATTCGATTGGTTCCAGATCTAAATTGATGACTGTGAACCCAAAATTGAGATCAGAATCAATTCATATTTTCCATGTGTTTCAATAGAAATATATATAATGATAAAGTAATATGATAAGATAAAAATGGGAGCCAGTTACACTGACCTGTCCACAGCCAATAGATAGAGTCAGCGTGTACATAGATAAAGTCAGGCCCATCAGCCCGAGGCGAATCCCAGGTAGCTGAAGAAAAATGAGGCCAAATCAAAATAGAAGGAAGCTGTATGGACAATCAATAAATAAGGTGCATAGTATAACTCCTTAAAATACCTTATTAGATGGAGGTATGATATCTGCTACCGAGGATGGTGAGCACCAGCACGCTGCTGGATACCGTGGCTCACCCGGCGTTTAAATAGAGCTCCCGGGCGTCTTTGATGATGCTGCTTCCTGTATGTGGAACGCAGCAAAGACGTCATATCCGGGGAAATGACCCGCAGGGAAGACAGATAGCGGCGCTACTTACAATATGTGGAGCGCAACCGGAAGTGCACTGTGGTTCAATGGACCGCAGAACAAAACAGCTCCTAATGCCTGGAAAGCAAAGGGACGTAACTTCTGGTCCCCGTGGACCGCAAGAAAGGTGTAGTTAGAGTTAGGTAATAACCGCCAATAGCCCAGATGCTGACATAAATCAACACCATAACATGTCACATCACATCGGATTGCGATGTATAGACCGGCGTGACAGTCCCAAGTAATATAGAAAAAGAAATAGATAATAAATAAAATAAAAATAAACAGGATAAGAAGAGCACAATAGGGGCAACAAGAGCCTTCCTGAAAAAAATATATTAAACACACATGGAAAATTATTGATAGTTTGTCTGTTCAAGCACCACTGGGGCCCAACGATATAGATGGCATGCAATTAATATAATGAGGGATAATGGGGGGGGGGGGGAGCACAATGAACAATCCCATGACCTCTTAGGGTAATCGACGATACTTTAGATGAATGATGCAAATGAAATCGCATCATTGAGTCCGAAGGGGACATAAGTCCTCAACTGATAAATCCATTTGGTCTCTATTTGTAGAAGTTTTGTGTCTAAATCCCCACCCCTACTATCTAGTTGGACCGTAGTAACACTCTGGAACATTAGATTACAAGGAGAGTCTGGGTGGAAAAGATGCATATGATTAGATAGGGTTTTATCCCTTTTGTTTTTAATGTCCCCTATGTGTTCAAGAATACGTCGTCTAAGTTGTCTACTAAAGAAGGAACATGAACCATGAAGATCGGTGCAGACATTTGATGGATCTTTGTTGTATCCTTTTTTCTTCTTTCTCTTGATGTTCCCCATTGATGTGTCTATTCTTAGGACATTTATAGTCACTGTTGTGTCTCTTCCATTATTTTTGTTACTGTTGACACTGAGAAGTATCAGCCAAGGTCTTCAGTTCTGTCTATAGGTCAGTGGTCTGAGTGGTCTATGTATAACATGGGTGACCAGGGTTCTAATCCTGATTCCTTCTTATGTTACAAGGAAATTCATTTATTTACATCACAACCTCTTCTCCTCCTCCTCGATAATGACATTGGGAAACCTTCACCTACTTCTCAGGCCAGGAGTTGGCTCCGATGGATAAAGCACCAGCTGACACAGCTGAGATGATGAAGTCCATGGTATAAATCCTGGAGTCCCTTGTCTCAATACTGTGAATGCCAAGTACAGTATATAAGCTATGGGTCCTGTTTGTGCTTGGGACTCTCATACTCTACTTCAATTAATAATCAAAATTCTGCATAACACCTGAGCTGTCATGCTGCCTGTTGACAGGTTGTACATTTTGGTAAACATGACATTTAGATTTGATCCTATAGAACTAACTATAGGTTCCAGCCCTGAATAGGACTGCACTATATGAGCTATTGTGCAGTCAGCATGATAGCTCATGGGGTATGTGCTCTGCCTGTCTTGATGGAGACCTGGGTTCAAATCCTCAGATATTTGTTAGAATTTATCTGTTGAACAATCTCTGTAGTTTAGGGTTAACCCCAGGTGTAGAAGGTAATTTGTAGATTATTTTCACCTAGGATTAAAATATCCTCAAGAGGATTTTGGACTCTCAGCTGCAGGGATGGTTCTACAGCTGACACTCAACCAATCTTAGAGGATTTGAACCTGTGTCACCATCATGAGAGGCAGAGCACATACCACATGAGCTATCACACTGCCTGTACCAGAGCCCATATAGTGCAGTCCTATTTAGGGCTGGAACCCACAGTTAGTTCTATAGGATCAAGTCTAAATGTCATGTTTACCAAAAAGAACAACCAGTCAACAGGCAGCATGACAGCTCAGGTGTTATGTGTGCTGCCTGCCATGATGGAGACCCAGGTTCAAGCCTTGTAAGGTTCCAGTGAGTGTAAGCTGTAGGATCAGCTAAGGAGTCAATACATGAACACAGCTCTTGGGAGAGTGTTAAACCTGATGGCAGGCCTTTATAGAGTATGTGGGAAGAGACAAGTAAGATGCAGAAATTTTGCCTAAGTGTCAACACTTAGGCAAATAGTTAATTGAAGTAGAGTATGAGAGTCCCAAGCACAAACAGGACCCATAGCTTATATACTATACTTGGCATTCACAGCATTGAGACAAGGGACTCCAGGGTTTGAACCATGGACTCCATCATCTCAACTGTGTCAGCTGGTGCTTTATCCCTCTGAGCCAACTCCTGGCTTGAGAAATAGGTGAAGGTTTCCCAGTGTCATTACTAAGGAGGAGAAGAGGTTGTGATGTAAATATAAGGAGGAAGCAGGATTAGAACCCTGGTCACCCATGTTAAACATAGACCACTCAGACCACTGACCTACAGACAGAACTGAAGACCTTGGCTGTTACTTCTCAGTGTCATCAGTAACACAAATAATGGAAGAGACACAACAGTGACTATAAATATCCTAATAGACACATCAATGGGAAACATCAAGAGAAAGAAGAAAAAATGAGATTCTATTCCATATTTTGAACCAGTGTCTCCAGGACCTTAGGCAATTCTTCTGGCTCTTTAACCCCTGAGCTACAAGTGAAGGGTTTTCAAATGTCTTTATAAAGAAAGAGGAGAACAGGTGGGGATATATATAAATCAGCTTGTAACCAAATAGGAAGGTAGGATTAGAACCCTGGTCACCCACATATAATGTATAAAGACAGCTTAGACCACTGACCTATATGGAGAACCAGCAACCTCAGGTGACACTTCTCAGTGACATCAGTCAAAGAAAGAAGTGTTACATGAGAGCAATCACAACCTTGTGACCCCTTCTCTTCCATCTTGGTGATGACATTAAAGGGGTACTCCGTTGCTAGACATCTTATCCCCTGAATATTCATGTGTTCAATGTTCAGAACGCTGGGTTTGGGGAGGCCATGGACGTGAAGTCACACCACACCCTCCTCGTGACGTCACGTTCCCTTCCATAGACATGAATGGAGGGGGCCTGGCACAACGTCACGAGGGGAAGTGGCATGACGTCATGACCCCGGCCTCCCCTCACACATCCTTGTATACAGAAAAATGAAAAGTTATAGGGATCAGAAGAGGAAGATTTTAAACTCTTGGGGACCAAGGGCGTACCTAAACGCCCTGGTCCCACTCCCCTTCTATGACGCAGGGTCACGGGCTGGCCCCGTGTCAAAGGTCGGGACCCGTGTCTAATGCTGGACATTACTGATCGCGGTGATGCCCAGCATTAACCCCTTAGACGCAGAGATCAAAGTTGTTCGCAGCATCTAAAGTGATAGTAAACCTTTCCTGGCAGCTCAGTCAGGCTGTTCTGGACCGCCACGGTGAAATAGCAGCATCCCGAACAGCTGAGAGGAAGGGGGAGGGTCCCTACCTACCTCCTTGCCGTCCAATCGGTGATCTGCTGCTTCATGCCCGAAATCCAGGCTGGAGCAGCAGTGCCGATAACACTGATCAATGCTATGCTGTGGCAGAACATAATACAGTGTAGGCAATCAGAAGATTGTATGTTATAGACCCCAATGGGGGCTAAAAAATGGTGTTAAAGTTTGAAAAAAGTTAATAAATATGATTTAACCCCTTCCATAATAAAAGTTAAAATCACCCCCCCCCCCCACTTTTCCCAAATTCCATATAAAAAATATGTAAACATAATAAAACTAAACATATATGGTATTGCTGCATACGTAAATGTCTGAATTATAAAAATATAATGTTAATTAAACCACATGGCCAATGGTGTATTTTTGGTAATTTTGTATACCCTTAAAAAATAAAATAAAAAGTGATCAAAAAGTCCCATGAAAATAAAAATGGCTGTGCAAAAAATGAGCTTTCATACATCCCCATATAGAGCTGTGTGTATACAGTATACGGTGTAGAGCTGTGTGTATACAGTATACGGTGTAGAGCTGTGTGTATACAGTATACGGTGCAGAGCTGTGTGTGTATATAGTATATGGTGTAGAGCTGTGTGTGTATATAGTATATGGTGTAGAGCTGTGTGTATATAGTATACGGTGTAGAGCTGTGTGTATATAGTATACGGTGTAGAGCTGTGTGTATATAGTATATGGTGTAGAGCTGTGTGTGTATATAGTATATGGTGTAGAGCTGTGTGTATATAGTATATGGTGTAGAGCTGTGTGTATATAGTATATGGTGTAGAGCTGTGTGTATATAGTATATGGTGTAGAGCTGTGTGTATATAGTATATGGTGTAGAGCTGTGTGTATATAGTATATGGTGTAGAGCTGTGTGTATATAGTATATGGTGCAGAGCTGTGTGTGTATATAGTATATGGTGTAGAGCTGTGTGTATATAGTATATGGTGTAGAGCTGTGTGTGTATATAGTATATGGTGTAGAGCTGTGTGTGTATATAGTATATGGTGTAGAGCTGTGTGTGTATATAGTATATGGTGCAGAGCTGTGTGTATATAGTATATGGTGTAGAGCTGTGTGTATATAGTATACGGTGTAGAGCTGTGTGTATATAGTATACAATGCAGAGCTGTGTGTATATAGTATACAGTGTAGAGCTGTGTGTGTATATAGTATACGGTGTAGAGCTGTGTGTGTATATAGTATATGGTGTAGAGCTGTGTGTGTATATAGTATATGGTGTAGAGCTGTGTGTGTATATAGTATATGGTGTAGAGCTGTGTGTATATAGTATATGGTGTAGAGCTGTGTGTATATAGTATATGGTGTAGAGCTGTGTGTATATAGTATGTGGTGTAGAGCTGTGTGTGTATATAGTATATGGTGTAGAGCTGTGTGTATATAGTATATGGTGTAGAGCTGTGTGTGTATATAGTATATGGTGTAGAGCTGTGTGTATATAGTATATGGTGTAGAGCTGTGTGTATATAGTATGTGGTGTAGAGCTGTGTGTGTATATAGTATATGGTGTAGAGCTGTGTGTATATAGTATATGGTGTAGAGCTGTGTGTGTATATAGTATATGGTGTAGAGCTGTGTGTATATAGTATATGGTGTAGAGCTGTGTGTGTATATAGTATATGGTGTAGAGCTGTGTGTGTATATAGTATATGGTGTAGAGCTGTGTGTGTATATAGTATATGGTGTAGAGCTGTGTGTATATAGTATATGGTGTAGAGCTGTGTGTATATAGTATATGGTGTAGAGCTGTGTGTATATAGTATATGGTGTAGAGCTGTGTGTGTATATAGTATATGGTGTAGAGCTGTGTGTGTATATAGTATATGGTGTAGAGCTATGTGTGTATATAGTATATGGTGCAGAGCTGTGTGTATATAGTATATGGTGTAGAGCTGTGTGTGTATATAGTATATGGTGCAGAGCTGTGTGTATATAGTATATGGTGTAGAGCTGTGTGTGTATATAGTATATGGTGTAGAGCTGTGTGTATATAGTATATGGTGTAGAGCTGTGTGTGTATATAGTATATGGTGTAGAGCTGTGTGTGTATATAGTATATGGTGTAGAGCTGTGTGTGTATATAGTATATGGTGCAGAGCTGTGTGTATATAGTATATGGTGTAGAGCTGTGTGTGTATATAGTATATGGTGTAGAGCTGTGTGTGTATATAGTATATGGTGCAGAGCTGTGTGTATATAGTATATGGTGTAGAGCTGTGTGTATATAGTATATGGTGTAGAGCTGTGTGTGTATATAGTATATGGTGTAGAGCTGTGTATATAGTATATGGTGCAGAGCTGTGTGTATAGTATATGGTGTAGAGCTGTGTGTATATAGTATATGGTGCAGAGCTGTGTGTATATAGTATATGGTGTAGAGCTGTGTG
Organism: Hyla sarda; assembly: GCF_029499605.1. Classification (NCBI taxonomy): domain Eukaryota; kingdom Metazoa; phylum Chordata; class Amphibia; order Anura; family Hylidae; genus Hyla; species Hyla sarda. Next base: position 4,736,874 of record NC_079201.1, on the reverse strand, counting down.
TGTATATAGTATACGGTGTAGAGCTGTGTGTGTATATAGTATACGGTGTAGAGCTGTGTGTGTATATAGTATACGGTGTAGAGCTGTGTGTATATAGTATATGGTGTAGAGCTGTGTGTGTATATAGTATATGGTGTAGAGCTGTGTGTGTATATAGTATATGGTGTAGAGCTGTGTGTGTATATAGTATATGGTGTAGAGCTGTGTGTATATAGTATATGGTGTAGAGCTGTGTGTGTATAGTATATGGTGCAGAGCTGTGTGTATATAGTATACGGTGTAGAGCTGTGTGTATATAGTATACGGTGTAGAGCTGTGTGTATATAGTATACGGTGTAGAGCTGTGTGTATATAGTATACGGTGTAGAGCTGTGTGTATATAGTATATGGTGTAGAGCTGTGTGTATATAGTATATGGTGTAGAGCTGTGTGTATATAGTATATGGTGTAGAGCTGTGTGTATATAGTATATGGTGTAGAGCTGTGTGTGTATATAGTATATGGTGTAGAGCTGTGTGTGTATATAGTATACGGTGTAGAGCTGTGGTGTAGAGCTGTGTGTATATAGTATATGGTGTAGAGCTGGGTGTATATAGTATATGGTGTAGAGCTGTGTGTGTATATAGTATATGGTGCAGAGCTGTGTGTATATAGTATATGGTGTAGAGCTGTGTGTGTATATAGTATACGGTGTAGAGCTGTGTGTGTATATAGTATACGGTGTAGAGCTGTGTGTATATAGTATATGGTGTAGAGCTGTGTATATAGTATACGGTGTAGAGCTGTGTGTATATAGTATACAATGCAGAGCTGTGTGTATATAGTATATGGTGTAGAGCTGTGTGTGTATATAGTATATGGTGCAGAGCTGTGTGTGTATATAGTATATGTTGTAGAGCTGTGTGTATATAGTATATGGTGTAGAGCTGGGTGTATATAGTATATGGTGTAGAGCTGTGTGTATATAGTATATGGTGTAGAGCTGTGTGTATATAGTATATGGTGCAGAGCTGTGTGTATATAGTATATGGTGTAGAGCTGTGTGTATATAGTATATGGTGCAGAGCTTTGTGTGTATATAGTATATGGTGTAGAGCTGTGTGTATATAGTATATGGTGTAGAGCTGTGTGTATATAGTATACGGTGTAGAGCTGTGTGTATATAGTATACGGTGTAGAGCTGTGTGTGTATATAGTATATGGTGCAGAGCTGTGTGTATATAGTATATGGTGTAGAGCTGTGTGTATATACTATATGGTGTAGAGCTGTGTGTATATAGTATATGGTGTAGAGCTGTGTGTATATAGTATACGGTGTAGAGCTGTGTGTATATAGTATACGGTGTAGAGCTGTGTGTGTATATAGTATACAGTGTAGAGCTGTGTGTGTATATAGTATATGGTGTAGAGCTGTGTGTGTATATAGTATATGGTGTAGAGCTGTGTGTGTATATAGTATATGGTGTAGAGCTGTGTGTATATAGTATATGGTGCAGAGCTGTGTGTATATAGTATATGGTGTAGAGCTGTGTGTATATAGTATATGGTGTAGAGCTGTGTGTGTATATAGTATATGGTGTAGAGCTGTGTGTATATAGTATATGGTGTAGAGCTGTGTGTGTATATAGTATATGGTGTAGAGCTGTGTGTGTATATAGTATATGGTGTAGAGCTGTGTGTGTATATAGTATATGGTGTAGAGCTGTGTGTATATAGTATATGGTGTAGAGCTGTGTGTATATAGTATATGGTGTAGAGCTGTGTGTATATAGTATGTGGTGTAGAGCTGTGTGTGTATATAGTATATGGTGTAGAGCTGTGTGTGTATATAGTATATGGTGTAGAGCTGTGTGTATATAGTATATGGTGTAGAGCTGTGTGTGTATATAGTATATGGTGTAGAGCTGTGTGTATATAGTATATGGTGTAGAGCTGTGTGTGTATATAGTATATGGTGTAGAGCTGTGTGTGTATATAGTATATGGTGTAGAGCTGTGTGTATATAGTATATGGTGTAGAGCTGTGTGTGTATATAGTATATGGTGTAGAGCTGTGTGTATATAGTATATGGTGTAGAGCTGTGTGTATATAGTATATGGTGTAGAGCTGTGTGTATATAGTATATGGTGTAGAGCTGTGTGTGTATATAGTATATGGTGTAGAGCTGTGTGTGTATATAGTATATGGTGTAGAGCTATGTGTGTATATAGTATATGGTGCAGAGCTGTGTGTATATAGTATATGGTGTAGAGCTGTGTGTGTATATAGTATATGGTGCAGAGCTGTGTGTATATAGTATATGGTGTAGAGCTGTGTGTGTATATAGTATATGGTGTAGAGCTGTGTGTGTATATAGTATATGGTGTAGAGCTGTGTGTGTATATAGTATATGGTGTAGAGCTGTGTGTGTATATAGTATATGGTGTAGAGCTGTGTGTGTATATAGTATATGGTGCAGAGCTGTGTGTATATAGTATATGGTGTAGAGCTGTGTGTGTATATAGTATATGGTGTAGAGCTGTGTGTGTATATAGTATATGGTGCAGAGCTGTGTGTATATAGTATATGGTGTAGAGCTGTGTGTATATAGTATATGGTGTAGAGCTGTGTGTGTATATAGTATATGGTGTAGAGCTGTGTATATAGTATATGGTGCAGAGCTGTGTGTATAGTATATGGTGTAGAGCTGTGTGTATATAGTATATGGTGCAGAGCTGTGTGTATATAGTATATGGTGTAGAGCTGTGTGTATATAGTATATGGTGTAGAGCTGTGTGTATATAGTATATGGTGTAGAGCTGTGTGTATATAGTATATGGTGTAGAGCTGTGTGTATATAGTATATGGTGCAGAGCTGTGTGTATATAGTATATGGTGTAGAGCTGTGTGTATATAGTATATGGTGTAGAGCTGTGTGTATATAGTATATGGTGTAGAGCTGTGTGTGTATATAGTATACGGTGTAGAGCTGTGTGTGTATATAGTATATGGTGTAGAGCTGTGTGTGTATATAGTATATGGTGTAGAGCTGTGTGTATATAGTATATGGTGTAGAGCTGTGTGTGTATATAGTATATGGTGTAGAGCTGTGTGTGTATATAGTATATGGTGTAGAGCTGTGTGTATATAGTATATGGTGTAGAGCTGTGTGTATATAGTATATGGTGTAGAGCTGTGTGTATATAGTATATGGTGTAGAGCTGTGTGTATATAGTATATGGTGTAGAGCTGTGTGTATATAGTATATGGTGTAGAGCTGTGTGTATATAGTATATGGTGCAGAGCTGTGTGTGTATATAGTATATGGTGTAGAGCTGTGTGTATATAGTATATGGTGTAGAGCTGTGTGTGTATATAGTATATGGTGTAGAGCTGTGTGTGTATATAGTATATGGTGTAGAGCTGTGTGTATATAGTATATGGTGTAGAGCTGTGTGTGTATATAGTATATGGTGTAGAGCTGTGTGTGTATATAGTATATGGTGTAGAGCTGTGTGTGTATATAGTATATGGTGTAGAGCTGTGTGTATATAGTATATGGTGTAGAGCTGTGTGTGTGTATAGTATATGGTGTAGAGCTGTGTGTGTATATAGTATATGGTGTAGAGCTGTGTGTATATAGTATATGGTGTAGAGCTGTGTGTGTGTATAGTATATGGTGTAGAGCTGTGTGTGTATATAGTATATGGTGTAGAGCTGTGTGTATATAGTATATGGTGTAGAGCTGTGTGTATATAGTATATGGTGTAGAGCTGTGTGTATATAGTATATGGTGCAGAGCTGTGTGTGTGTATAGTATATGGTGTAGAGCTGTGTGTATATAGTATATGGTGTAGAGCTGTGTGTATATAGTATATGGTGTAGAGCTGTGTGTGTATATAGTATATGGTGTAGAGCTGTGTGTGTATATAGTATATGGTGTAGAGCTGTGTGTGTATATAGTATATGGTGTAGAGCTGTGTGTGTATATAGTATATGGTGTAGAGCTGTGTGTGTATATAGTATATGGTGTAGAGCTGTGTGTGTATATAGTATATGGTGTAGAGCTGTGTGTGTATATAGTATATGGTGTAGAGCTGTGTGTATATAGTATATGGTGTAGAGCTGTGTGTGTATACAGTATACAGTGTAGAGCTGTGTGTATATAGTATACAGTGTAGAGCTGTGTGTATATAGTATACGGTGTAGAGCTGTGTGTATACAGTGTAGAGCTGTGTGTATATAGTATACAGTGTAGAGCTGTGTGTGTATATAGTATATGGTGTAGAGCTGTGTGTATATAGTATACAGTGTAGAGCTGTGTGTATACAGTATACGGTGTAGAGCTGTGTGTATATAGTATATGGTGTAGAGCTGTGTGTATATAGTATATGGTGTAGAGCTGTGTGTGTATACAGTATACAGTGTAGAGCTGTGTGTATATAGTATACAGTGTAGAGCTGTGTGTATATAGTATACGGTGTAGAGCTGTGTGTATACAGTGTAGAGCTGTGTGTATATAGTATACAGTGTAGAGCTGTGTGTATACAGTATACGGTGTAGAGCTGTGTGTATATTTCCATATGATCCAGGAAGAAGCAGCACAGCCGGGAGCCTGTCTCCGCCCACACATGTGACTGGTCACATGACAGCGGGTCCTTCCTGTACACGGTCAGGTATGTGGAGGTCCCCGCTCGGTGTGGGTGATGAAGCTCCTCACTGCGGTTCTCACATCAGGAGTCTCCAGTAGAGGCGGTCATCTCCTCCTCCTGTGGGGAACTCAGGGACCTCTCATGGGGGGGCGGGGATTTATTCTTACCCAGCAGCCTATCAGCAATGAGCTCCAGGAGACACATGACCAGGGAGCGAGCGTCATCTCCAGAGCAGCCACTAGAGGGCGCAGCAGATGACTCAAACTTTCTTTAAATACTATAGCAGTGGTCTCCAAACTATGTACCTCCAGATGTTGCCAAACTACAACTCCCAGCATGCCCGGACAGCCAACGGCTGTCCGGGCATGCTGGGAGTTGCAGTTTGGCAACATCTGGAAGTCCATAGCTTGAAGACCACTTTTTAATAATTTAGTCCAATGTGGGGGTCACTACTGTAATTGTCTCCCCATCATTGTGCTGCTGAGGGATCACAGGGAAGATCATATTTAAAGTGGAACGTGTCCCCTGATTAGATACAGATACTGAACCATGTGAGGCCGGGGGGGGGGGGGGGGGTCTAGAGCCGGGGCACTTCTGTACTCACAGACAAAACCTGTATAGAGGAAGAGTTGACCAGTTGCCCATAGCAACCAATCAGATGGCTACTTTCATTTTTCAGAGGCGTTTATGAAAATGAAAGCAGCGATCTGATCGGTTGCTATGGGCAACTTCCTCTATACAGGTTTGGATGAATTTCCCTCACTGAGTGGGCGCACGGGCACTATCGCCTTCACCTTGTGGCACTCACCCTTGGGGTCCCGGCCTTCTGGCAGTATATCTGCGCATTCACTTATTTCTTTCTTTTTGTCACTGTGTCACTTTTTGCGTGTTGTGTCCTCAGGATTGTCAGGGTGCGGGGCCCTAGGGGAGGTGTGTGCGGCCATCAGGTTCCTCACCTACCTGCAAAAACCTGGGTGCCGACCTAATGGTGGATGGTCGGGGGGGATTACAGGACAGGATAATAATGGTATAAGGGGGGATTACAGGACAGGATAATAATGGTATGGGGGGGACTACAGGACAGGATAATAATGGTATAAGGGGGGATTACAGGACAGGATAATAATGGTATGGGGGGGATTACAGGACAGGATAATAATGGTATGGGGGGGATTACAGGACAGGATAATAATGGTATGGGGGGATTACAGGACAGGATAATAATGGTATGGGGGGGATTACAGGACAGGATAATAATGGTATGGGGGGATTACAGGACAGGATAATAATGGTATGGGGGGATTACAGGACAGGATAATAATGGTATGGGGGGGATTACAGGACAGGATAATAATGGTATGGGGGGATT